>NC_041334.1:26402504-26527504 GCF_004354835.1 Perca flavescens | reverse complement strand
TAAAACCACATTTTTAGTAAATACAATATATGCACTCACTGCCACTGAATCAGAACCTCTGTTAAAATTGGTTTTCAATGGTATGGCTCTTATTTCATTGCCTGCCTTCTATTTCCAAGTGTCTCATGAGCACGGTTACTCAGATCCTGCTAAGGAGATCCTTCATTGCCAATTTAAAAATCAAGTTTTCTTTTACTTTTTTCGAGACTTACAAGTAAGTGTTTTATTTTGGTGATTCACATTTTGGAATCTATTCAAGGCAGTGACCATCAACCACTAAATCACTCACCAAGGAAGCACAAAGTGACAGACTGAAGTGCACTGAGATGGCTGCGAATTACTGTACTTCTCGTCATACTCGTCATGCTTGCCACATACAGTATACACTAGTAGTGCCTTGTGGTGTGTTAAACTACCCGTTGATTCAGAAAGTTGTTACATTTTTCAAGTGAGTACAGACGCAGCAAGATCTGAAAAGCTGTTAAATTATATGTAACCTACTTGAGTATTTCCATTTTTTGTAGGCAACTTTTTATTCCACTACATTTATCTGACGGCTAATAGTGACATTATTTTACATTTAAAACATACAATTACTTTTATCAAATATGATAATATTACTATTATGCTGCCCAGGAGATCCTAAAGCAGTTCAAACTAGGTCTACCTCGAACAACATTTAAGGACTGCTTACATGTTAATACACCAATAATGATGATCCAATAATTGTATAATATGACACTGACATGATGAGTAGGCCTACTTTTACTCTTTATAACGGAAGTACATTTTGTTGTCAACATTTGTACTTGAACGTTTTGAAAGCAGGACTTTAACTTGTAACTAAGTATTTTTAAAATAAGGTTTTGTTGGGTTTGCTTTTAAGTAAGTAATCTGAATACTACTTCCACCACTAGTGTATTCAAATCTCTCACATGATGAAGTATTGTAAAAAATCATTCCCTGCATAAGTGCGCCACCTGCTGTACACTAATTGTTGTTACGCTTGCCAGCAGTAGTACCGGACTTTGGCCGCTGGGCGGCAGACGGCGTCGACTAGTTGTCTGCAGTCAAAGATGGCGGTGCGGAAGAAAGACGGCGGCCCGAATGTAAAATATTTCGAAGCGTCTGATACCGTTTCTCAGTTTGATAATGTCCGCGTCTGGCTGGGAAAGAATTACAAAAAGGTACTGACCGCATGTTTTGTATCCATACACACCCACAGCTTACATTTTTTACCCTGAAATGTGGCCACTTATGTGTTGGGCAGAGGCAGTGACAAAGAGAGGAGGGAGGGTGCTGCTGAACGTCCAGCTGTTTGATTCACTCGAGCCGGGATACAAAAGGATGCTGAGCCAACAGCTGCAACAGATGCAGCCTCGAATGGCGGCATCACTTCACGTTACTGTAGCTAAACCGATGCAAAAGCAGCACATAATCAGTCCTCCGAGGATGATATTTTGCAAAAGGGCAGATTTAGCCGGCCAGTCAGCTAACTAGCTAGTTAGCTAATCGGCTAACGGCAATGCAGCTCAGATCCAGATGTTGGCTCTGTGGCGCGCGGCGCTGACTGAAGCCATGGCCCGTCTGGAATAACACTGAGCAGTGTGCTGGTGTTTAGACACATTGATTTAGCCAAATAAGTGCATTATTTCGTTAAAAATACTTAAATAATAATGATGAAAACGTTGTTTACCATGTAATCACCATATCAGATATTATAGCGGTTAACTTACCATGAATAATAAAGACGATAGTAATGCTCCCTCCATTTTTTGACTTAACTGATCACACATAGCACTTATCAGCACACTGTAGTTAACTTTTTTGTGTCCTCTCTGTGGCTCAGCTCTGCCCGACTGACTCTCTGTGTTGATGTCCTCTCAGTACATCCAGGCCGAGCCCCCCACCAACAAGTCTCTGTCCAGCCTGGTGGTCCAGCTGCTCCAGTTCCAGGAGGAGGTGTTTGGTCGGCATGTCAGTAACCCTCCGCTCACCAAGCTGCCAGTATGTTTCCTTTAACTCTGTCATTCACACAGACATACAGATGCCTTTTCCCCTACGTTGGCATTTTGAAACGGTTTTGTTTTGTGTCTGCAGATGAAGTGTTTTCTGGACTTCAAGTCAGGAGGGGCTCTCTGCCACATCCTGGCTGCTGCCTACAAGTTCAAGAGTGACCAAGGATGGTAAGACTTTCTTTCCAGCTGGTGTAAATGTTTGTTAAATGAACTAACTGAAAAATAAATTGTGTTATCTGTGCTCTGAGTACTCTTTTAGTTAGAGTTTAGTTAGAGTTGTATTTTGGCTATGTTGCCGTTTCATGTGTAACTCCAGTCTAATTTCCTGGTAGGCGCAGGTTTGACTTCCAGAATCCGTCGAGGATGGACCGAAATGTCGAGATGTTCATGACGATCGAGAAGTCCTTAGTGCAGGTGAGTTTGCCTCAGAGCTTCTTTCACTTTACACACTTTTTACAACATTCCCACAATATGCTATAATTGCTATAATTGTTTTTAAGCGATCAACTGTGAGCTCCAGCAGGAGTCCGTTGACACATTTTCGTTGTGTGTTTTCCTGCAGGCACCAGAGCTAAATGATTGCAAAGAAAATACTCTGTTTGAGAAGTTGCATGTTTCTTGTGATTACATCATATTTGTGAAGTGTCTGAGAATCACGCTGCCTGCGCTTCACAGATATAAAAAATGAAGGGCCCCTAGTTATGGGACCAGTAGTCATATAATTTAGCTCTGCTAATATGAAGAGTTAAACAACACAGACATACAGTAGTTCTTATTTTAATGAAGATTGTATGACATACAATATATATATAGATTTATATATATTTGAATTTATGAGTTTCACACATCTGCTGCATTTCTTCATTACAGAACAACTGCCTGAGTAGACCAGTCATCTACCTGAGCTCTGACATAGAGCCAAAACTGCTTGGGAAGCTGAAAGACATCATCAAAAGACATCAGGTGTGTTTTTTGTTTTGTTTTGTTAAAGGTCTTTAAACTAGTCTTAAAACATGCTCACAACTGAGTCAGATTAAAAAAGTATGTTTAAGTTGTAATTTTATCTGTCGCAGGGTTCAGTAACTGAGGACAAGGCCTCCAGCTCCCATGTTGTTGTTCCTATTCCTACCAGCCTGGAGGAAGGTGAGGATCCACATGTTGTATTTAAGCACAGCTTTTTTTAAGACTCTGCTTGTGCTGATATCCTTTTCTCTTTTTGGACCAGAGGAGTGGGTGCGTCCTGTGATGAAGAGAGATAAGCAAGTGCTGCTCCACTGGGGATATTTTCCTGACGGGTTGGTACTGAGTTTACAGAGATATGAACACCATTCAATATTTTACTGAAAACTGTTGCCTCATCCTTTTGTGGACGTACAACACAATTCCTGCACACTGTAGACTTGATCTGCTAATTTGGTTTTCTTGAGGCTTCTCACTGCTCTTAACTCTACAAGCTTAAGTTACACCTTGGTCTACCTGAGATGTTTTTACAAGCCCAAACTTGTAATCTTTCCCCTGCCTTGACCTTTGACCTGTCTCCTCTCACCATTTAGTTATGATACCTGGATCCCAGCCAGTGAGATTGAGGCTGCTGTGGAGGATCCTCCCAGCCCAGAAAAGCCCAGGAAGGTATGTCATTTCATTCTTTGTTGGTAAAGTCTAGAAACTTTTGTTGTTGTTGTTTCTTGTCTCTCTATTTATATGTCATCCATTCCAAATTTTTTAAATGTGTCCTTTATTCTCTCTTAATTTTATCAAATATTTTTTTTAAATATCTGCTTACATATCCCCTAAGTTTATTAAAGGTCCCATGACATGGTGCTCTTTGGATGCTTTTATATAGGCCTTAGTGGTCCCCTAATACTGTATCTGAAGTCTCTTTTATATAGGCCTTAGTGGTCCCCTAATACTGTATCTGAAGTCTCTTTTATATAGACCTTAGTGGTCCCCTAATACTGTATCTGAAGTCTCTTTTATATAGACCTTAGTGGTCCCCTAATACTGTATCTGAAGTCTCTTTTATATAGGCCTTAGTGGTCCCCTAATACTGTATCTGAAGTCTCTTTTATATAGACCTTAGTGGTCCCCTAATACTGTATCTGAAGTCTCTTTTATATAGACCTTAGTGGTCCCCTAATACTGTATCTGAAGTCTCTTTTATATAGGCCTTAGTGGTCCCCTAATACTGTATCTGAAGTCTCTTTTATATAGACCTTAGTGGTCCCCTAATACTGTATCTGAAGTCTCTTTTATATAGGCCTTAGTGGTCCCCTAATACTGTATCTGAAGTCTCTTTTATATAGGCCTTAGTAGTCCCCTAATACTGTATCTGAAGTCTCTTTTATATAGACCTTAGTGGTCCCCTAATACTGTATCTGAAGTTTCTTTCCCGAAATTCAGCCTTGGAGCAGAATTACAGCCACTAGAGCCAGTCCCACAATGAGCTTTCCTTAGTATGTGCCATTTCTGTGTCTGTAGCTGTTGAGGAGGAGAGGGGGGGCAAGGTGGAGGGTGGGGGTGTGGCCTTGACCAACTGCCACTTTGCTAGTTTGAAAGCCATGATGTCTCTCTCTCTCATGGGTGGGCCAAATTCTCTGGGCGGGCAAAGCAGAGAAAGGGGAGGTAACAAGATTCCAGATCAGCTCATCTGAGCTTTCCTTTTCTCAAAAGGCAGAGCAGGATACCCAGGGCTCGGTTTACACCTATCGCCATTTCTAGCCACTGGGGGACCATAGGCAGGCTTTGGGAACTCATATTAATGTTAAAAAACCTCATAAAGTGAAATTTTCATGCCATGGGACCTTTAAACAAATTTCACACTGTTCAACTACAGTACATCATCATATCTGCTTCTTCCTGCCCTTTCTGACATTTGAAATGACATATTCAAATCAAATATACTGTTTTTTATGGGTGCATGAGGCATCGTTACATCAGATGGAAAATTATAGATGCCTGTGCATGATTTTTTGTACACAATTTTTGGAAAAAGTCTTTACGTTAGCTAGGATTTAAAATGAAAGACTTTAGTCTGTAATGATGGAATGTAATTTTATGCGCCTCAGCCTTTATTATACAAACCTGTCAGGAGACTGTATTTACACAGAGCTGATAGCTCCCTGTTTTGCCAACAGTAATCTCCTCATATTTTTCTATCTGTGCAAAACATCCAAGTATGAAGTGCAAACTGGCACTTCGAGCAACAGAGCTTACCATGGCACTTGGCTGAACCATAAATTCAAAGCAGTGTCAGATGCTCTTATTGTGTATTGAGAGCATAATTTAAGGCGTTCAGCACTCACTAGGACATGATAGTTAGAGCAGTTTCGAGCTGTATTCACACACAAATCAGCACACTGGGTTAGTTTGCTATCAAGATGATATCATCCCGTCTCTGTTTACTCACAGGCAGAGGTGTATAAAGTACTAGAGACCCATACTTGAGTAAAAGTACAAGTGCTCTATCAAAAAAGTGACTTAAGTAGAAGTAGAAGTGCCCTTTACGCACCCCACTTAAGTGGAAGTACTAAAGTATTCAACACTTTTTGTACTTAAGTATTGCAAGTAGTTTATTTTAAAAATGTACTACTCAAGTACTAAAAGTAAAAATACAAGTATTGTGTTATGCTGCGTCCTGCTGCATCCGCAGCCTCCCCCCGTGCTCTGCAGCGCCACGTTACATCCCGCAACGCCCTGCTGTGATGTTCATACGCACAGAGTAGTCAGGATCCGGTATAGGAGACTGCACTACTCAGTATGACACGATGTGCCCTGCTATGACATGAACTTCCACGATAACCTTCAAAGTCAATGTGACTTCTAATGTGACTGTTATCACCACTGTTCATCACGCCCCCAACCGGCCCGTCAGACACCGCCTACCAAGAGTCTGGGTCTGCGAGGTTTCTTCTAAAAGGGTTTTTTTTCTTGCCACTGTCGCAATAGCCACTGCTAATGCTTGCTCTTGAGGGAATTACTGTAATTGTTGGGCTTTTGGAATTTATAGAGTGTGGTCTAGACCTACTCTATCTGTAAAGTGTCTCGAGATAACTTTTGTTATGATTTGATACTATAAATAAAATTGAATTGAAAAATTGAATTGAATTGTTATGTAGTTATTAAAGAAAGCAGTCAAATTTTGAATATCATATTGTTGGAGTTCAACTTTTACTTGGTATTAAGGCAGTCACAAGCTGTACATTGCTGGATATGAAGGAAGTTTCTGAAATAAACCCCAAAAGGTACATTAATGTCACAGCTGTTATAACTACTATTATGTGATATAACAGTGGGTTATTAATCACGTATTAACAAATACTGAAATAAAATGTGTGATGTAGTGGAAAGTTAGCAAGCTAGCAACACACAGATAAACTAGCAGCTTCACATCACAGGGTCAAACGGTTAACATTCAGGACTCACTGCAGACTGAAACAACTCAGGAATAGATTACTCTGCTGCAACAATAGCTAAATAGAAAGAGTACAAACTTACATCGTCTCTGACTTCTGAAAAGGCGATCCCCGTAATGAAAAGAAACAATTACTTACATAACTTACGTAATTATCGTACGTAGCTAACATAGCCGTAACTACACACACTGTAACCTACCCAGTCTCCGTAGTGTGAGGAATTCACAACAGTAACGAGTAACGATGTAGCACATAAAAAATGTATCGGAGTAAAAGTATTAAACTCATTGAAAATATGTACTCAAGTAAAAGTGGAAGTAGGAGAAAAAAGTAATACTCCAGTAGAGTACAGATACAGCCTTTTAGTACTTAAGTACAGTAGTGAAGTAGTTCTACTTCGTTACTATACAGCTCTGCTCACAGGTGAAATGTCTCCCTCAGACTACAACTTTAAAGTGACGTAATTAAGATTTACTGCATATGTCTTCATTCAGTGACTGCTCCTTTAGTGGGCTTAAATACTGTGGAGAAAAAGTGTGTCAGAATGCAACACTGCCTGGTTAAAATGTGGAATAAGTTGGTGACATTTCACTCAGGCAGCTGACATGCTCACTGAAAATGTTGGTCATAGACAAGATGGTCTCTGTTTTCAGGTCCATGCCAAGTGGATTTTAGACCTGGACCAGTATAACGAGTGGATGAATGAGGAGGACTATGAAGTGGGCGAGGGCTGCCCTAAGAGGAAGAGGATCTCAGCCAAAACCCTGACAGATGAGGTGACCACACCTGACGAGCGGAGGGACAAGAAGCCTGGCAGCGCCAAGAAGAGGAAGAGGTCACCGTCGCCCTCCCCTACCCCTCCGCCTCAGGAGAGCAAGAAGAAGAATACCAAAAAAGGGTAGGTGACCACACGTGTCTTGATGCAATGATGTCACACTCATCAGCTGTTAAAAAATGATATAATGATGTACAGTATTGTAAAATAATGTCTTGTGTCATATGTGTGTGTGTGTGTGTGTGTGTGTGTGTGTGTGTGTGTGTGTGTGTGGACAGGCCAACGACCCCGTACACCAAGTCTAAACGGGGCCAAAGGGAGGAGGAACAGGAGGATCTAAGTAAAGACTTGGATGAAGCATCACCTGTTCCAGCATCTGAAGAGGGAAACCCACCTAAGACAAGTACACATATATTCAAAATATACACAAAAATAACTGTTTATGACTATTCAAATGAATCACCGACTTTAAAGTAGTTGTTGTTTGTTACTGGCTGACATTCATACTTTCTTTTTGCAGATAGCACCAAGAAGGACTCTGATTCAACTCCAGTCAAGGGAGGAACAGATATGGGTGAGCAGAACGTTTTGTCACCATGGCTGCCTCTAACTACTATTACAAGAAAGAAAAAAAACTCTTTCTGTGCGGTGTGCTAATGCATATAAAACAAATAGTGCAAAAAGCAAGAGTGATCCACTGTAATTTGTTTATGATATCAGGTTATAAGACATCGATTTGTTACTTTTTCATGGATATTAACTTGCCACTCTTTTTGTTATTTGAACAGACGAGCAAGAGGATGAGTCCATGGAAACAGCAGGCAAGGTGAGGCAGTTTGTAAAAGTGCAAGAAAATGTGTTGGGGATAGTGAGGACAGTAAAACACACATTTTATCATGAGCATGTGTGCTTGTGTTTAAACAGGAGGAGGAGGAAGGCTCTCCGAGCGTGAAGGGTGAACCAGTGAAAGGCTCTGACCTTCACGAGGACAATGTGACTGAGCAAACTCATCACATTATTATACCGAGCTACGCTGCCTGGTTTGACTATAACAGGTAAGAAAAAACAGAGACCCATTGATTGGTTGAATCGGCTGGTCTCAACGTGAGTTGTTTGTACTTATTTGTCCTCATAATGGCGTAACTGTTTTCCCTCAGTGTTCATGCCATTGAGCGCCGAGCCCTGCCAGAGTTTTTCAATGGGAAGAACAAATCCAAAACCCCAGAGATGTAAGTATTTGATCCGTACACAACGCAACATTTGATGTTTTTATTACACTGACACACATTTAAAAAGCAGTCTCAACGGTAAATTGTTTTTCTACACTCCTCCTTCTTTCAGTTACCTGGCGTACAGGAACTTCATGATCGACACCTACCGACTGAACCCTCAGGAGTACCTGACCTCCACTGCCTGCCGCAGGAACCTGGCAGGAGACGTGTGTGCAATCATGAGGTAGGTGGGGGCTGAATGGGAATATTTTGACTCAGTTTTAACCGCCTGTATCTACACAGTCACATGTTTTAGTCAAACTGCTGCCAGTGTTGTACACTCTGTGCTTCTTCTGCTGCAGAGTCCACGCCTTCCTGGAGCAGTGGGGCCTGATCAACTACCAGGTGGACTCCGAGAGCCGACCCACACCCATGGGTCCCCCACCCACCTCTCACTTTCATGTCCTGGCAGACACTCCATCCAGTCTGGTACCCCTGCAGCCCAAGACGTCCCAGGTCACACACACACACACACACACACACACACACACACACACACACACACACACACACACAAATAGACACATGCACACATATTCTGTGTTATTTTACATGTGTCCTCCTGTCGCTGTGCACCTGTAGACCCCTGCTACCCAGCAGATAATGTCCTTCCCAGATAAAGTGAAGGAGAAACCAGCAGATCTGCAAAACTTTGGGCTGCGGACTGACATGTACAGCAAGAAGACTGGCTCTGCAAAGGTACAAGTCTAAGAAGATGCATGCCATTATGATTATTTTGCTGTGATTTACAATGACCTCTCATATTAACAAAGTGGTGGTGATATTTGTGCACAGAGCAAGAGTACAGCGAGCTCTATGAGGGAGTGGACAGAACAAGAAACACTACTACTACTTGAGGTACAAATGACCCATAAAATCAGTTGTGTGATGATGCAGATAATTCTTTACGTTATTGTGAAAATAAGAAATGCGGAGCTAAATGTAGTCCTCACTTCCCTCAGGGGTTGGAGATGTACAAGGACGACTGGAACAAGGTTTCAGAACATGTGGGCAGCCGTACGCAGGATGAGTGCATCCTGCACTTCCTGAGGCTGCCCATTGAAGACCCTTACTTGGAGGACAACTCCTCGTCCCTAGGACCACTGGCCTACCAGCCGGTACCTTTCAGCCAGGCAGGAAACCCTGTCATGAGCACAGTGGCCTTCCTCGCCTCTGTCGTCGACCCACGCGTAGCCTCGGCTGCAGCCAAGTCTGCTCTGGGTGAGAAGGACCTTATTTTGAATTAGATTTGTTTTTACATTTGAATTTAAATCTTCCTGGTCATTGTTGATTACTTATTAGTCATCATTAGTGTTTTGCTTTACATCAGTAAGCTCAATCTGGTCTCTCTCTCTTAGAGGAGTTTTCTCGTATGAAGGAAGAGGTTCCTGCAGCGCTTGTTGAGGCTCATGTGCGGCGGGTGGAGGAGGCAGCGAGGGTCAGTGGCCGACAGGACCCGCTGTATGGCCTGGAGGGTAGTGGCATCGCAGGCACTGGCCTAGAGGAGGGAGACAGACCTGGTAGGATGAACACACACACACACACACACACACACATGTACACGTACAGCATGCAAAATTGCAAGAAAGAAAACACATTCACACTTTAAACTGAAAAAGAAAAAGTGTAATGTCTCTCTCTCTCTAGATGAAAGCAGTGATGAAAGTAAGAGTGACAGCCAACCCAGTGAAGAGAAGAGGGAGGCCAAGGTATCATACATGTTCGTTATAATACCATGTTTGTCTTTCATTTGTGAGTTCTGCTGATGAACTGTGGCGAAGCTCATTGTGCCATGATTGCTTTCCCATGCAGGACAGCAAAGATGGGGCGACTGAGGAAGAGGAGAAGCAGGCGGAGAATGGGAAGAAGGAAGAAGAAAGAGGAAGAGAACAAGAAGGCGAGAGAGAGGCGGACAAAACAGAGTCAGAGATGGGTATGAAAATGCATTGCAGTCAGATACAGGAAATACAGTGTTCTTGTCAAAGGGGGCAAAAATTTAAACTTGAAACCTTTTTTCTCGTAGGTGATGGGGAGAAGGAGAAGGATGGAAAAGAGGGCACAGAGGAAGGACAAAGAGAAGCAGAGAGCGAAGGAGAGAGGAAGGCTAAGGTGGAGCGTGATGTGGGAGAGGGGAACCTGGCCACCGCTGCTGCGTCTGCACTCGCTGCTGCTGCTGTCAAAGCCAAGGTAAAGTTAATTATCACCAGGCCTCAACTTGTTGTATCCTTCATCACCTTTTTTTCCCCCCTTCTTTTCTTTTACTTTACTCTAATCTAAGTTTCTCCTTCACTTTCTACGTAGCACCTGGCTGCAGTGGAAGAGAGGAAGATCAAATCTCTTGTGGCTCTGCTGGTGGAGACCCAAATGAAGAAGCTGGAGATTAAACTGCGACACTTTGAAGAACTGGAAACCATCATGGACAGAGAGAGGGAGGCTGTGAGTGAGGGATTCTGGGATATGTAGTATCTCAAGAGAGTAGTCAACCTAATTACAGTACAAAACCTTTAACCTTTCACTTTTTGTGTGTGTAGTTGGAGTACCAACGTCAGCAGCTGCTGGCTGACCGTCAGTCCTTCCACATGGAGCAGTTGAAATACGCCGAGATGAGAGCCCGCCAGCAGCACTTCCAGCAGATTCAGCACCAGCAGCACAGCCAGGCCGGGGGCCCTCATGCCAACCAGGCTGCTCCAGCACCCCCACCCCAGGGTCCGACCGCAAGTCAGCAAGCTCCCAGCACACCAGCGCTGCAGCCGGCCCCCAGCCCTGCACCTCCAGCCTCTGCCCCGGCCCCTGAGTCCCAACCACCTCAGGGTGCTCACACCTCGCCCCCCTGCCCCCCAGGCTCGACCCCCGCTGCCCACTCCAGCTCCAGCTCCAGCACTACTCCTGTACTCCATGGTGAGTTTAAAGTTAAAGCACAATGTAGCAACTGTATCAGAAAATAGTGAAAAATCCCAAAGTGACATCTTAAAAATGCTTGTTATGTCCAACAAATAATCCGATACCCAGATAGGTACAAAGACATACATTTAGAAATGTGGGAAATCCCTTAATTTGTGAAGCTGGAAGGAGAGAGAGTTTGGCATTTTTGCCTTATAATTTACTTAATCGATTAAGGGATTATGAAAATGACAATGGACAAATCCATTGGTTTAATCGATTGCCACCAGCACTATTTCGACCGGACATTTTATAAAACGTGATAATTAAATTATTACAGTATATTTGTCTGCTATTTATTTTCTATTGTAAGATTTTTTTAAATTGAATTAAATATAATTTAGCCAATTAGACAAGATAATATTCTAAATTCTTAACACACACTGTTATCAGCTTTATGTGTCCAAAAGTTGTCAACATGTTTCTGCTCTTCCCTTGTTTCACCCCTCACAGAGCCCACCGCCCCTCTTCCCGGGGAAACACTCCACCCTTCAGCTCCAGTCCCACCTCCACAGTGAGAGAAAACTACATTGCCTGAGAATCCGAATGACTCTGACCACTTTAAACCCTGCCGGTATCATCTGAAATGAAGAAGTCATAAACCGAAGGAAGAGAAACACACTTTACATGTTCAGCTCTTTTTTTTATTTGTTTTTTGTTTTTCAACAGGACAATTGATGTGAGAAAAAAAAAAAGAGATTACATCTAAATCAAACCAGCTCTACTTTGACTCTCTGTTGAAAAAGAAGTCCCTTTTAAATTGAATCTGCCTATGAAGAAAATGTACTTTCAAACCGAAGCTGTTCATCCTGTGCGGTCGATCGGACAGCAACATTTCACTTCCTAATTGTAAGCTTAACAACAGAGATCTGGTGAACTAAGAGGGTCTTAACCAACATGCTGCCACTCAAGGAGAAGAAGAGAAAAGACTCATCTTGTGTTTTCAGTGTTTTGGAAATTGTTGCATTTATTTTTTCTGCAACAGTTTGTCACAGCTTGTGAAGTCCCGTGCTTTACTGTCTCTCCAGAGTTTCCCCCTTGTACTGTAGGTACTAATTCAAATACACAGTATGTAAGAGAAAAATGCACTTTTAACATGTTTCCCAAGGTCTCATTGAAAGACTTGAAGCATCCATGAAATTGAACTTTAGCACTTATATCGTCCTTTTGTTGTCTTAAATACTTTTTCATGCTGAAGTTTTTGGAAACTTGATTGGGAATGTTACTTTTTCCTCTCAATTGCTTTTTTTTGTATTACATGGACAAACGGTCACTCGACAGGGTCTGGCCTCAATGTCTCTCCAGAGAATTGTCTGTAATGAATGAAAACGAATCGAAAGCCAGTTGGAAATTAAGTTGGTTCGGATGCAGTTTGAGACAATGTACTGTAAACTGGATTTTCTGTTACAAACGCATCTTGTGCTGGCCTGTAATGATACTATTTGAAAGTACTGACAGCATTAGATCATCATCCTGAAAAGACCTCTCTAATAATGTCCTTCCTTTCAACAGCACTTAGAGAAAAACATGTCAGCGATGACGTTCATGTTTTTCAAATCTGGATCAACTGAAAAACATCCAGGTTATAGTTTTGTGAGGAATGTAGTTTTGTTCAAAAGACTGAAAGTCTGGGAATAATAATTCTAACAGTGACCGGATAAGTGTTTGTTTGTTTTTTTTTTTTTTTTTTTCATAATTTGACTTTGTGTTTATTGCTAAACCAAAATGTTTTTATAATCATGTTTATCTCGCATTTATTCAATGAGTTTAATTGTGGTTGCTTGGGAAATTAAGAGGATGTTTTTTTAGCAGCTTGTTTTTGCTGGTGCATTTCAAGTTACACATGGAAGAAATGTGAATGCTGTCAAAAAAAAAACAAGGGCGCTTGCACCTTAAACAGCTGACAATGGAGAATTGTGTCCTTAATATCTGCAACAATATCCTCACTTTTTATCCTATCAAGTTTTATATTTTTTACTGTCTGTTTTTTCATCTTCTTTCTTTGATATGTCAACATTGTAACTGTATATTGTTACCTTTGTAGCCTATATTTACCCTCTCCACTGTTGTGTATGAATCAAGCAGGTCTGTTGGATCCGTCTTGAGATGTGACTGTGAGCATGTGTGTATGTGAACGCATGCCATTAAGAGCTGTAAACCACATTACCGTTCAGTTTTATTTCCAGTGCCATTCGTCGTGTGTCACAAAGTTTGAAGAATAAAAAAAAAAAGAAAACTGGCTTCGTTCTGCACACGACACGCCACGTCAGTGTCATGAAATATAATCCAGTCAGAAGGTGAAACTTTACAGTTAATGTCCGTCAAGCCAGTATTGCAGACCTCACCACAGCAGTGAGCATATATGGACTTCTTTTATCTGTGTTATTACTACATTGTGTGGATTTTGTGATATGAAATAAGTGTATGTTCAGTTTCTGTATGTTTTTCACTATGCTGAAGGTAGCAGCAATTGCATTGATTATTATACAGTAGAAATCAATTTTTCCTCAATAAATCATCACATTTGTGCTGACGGTTACTCTGGCAGTTTGTATTAGAAAAAAGGTAAAACAAAAGGTTCAGGTTTTGATTACAAAATGTTTGGGAAAAAAATAAAGATGTGATGAGGATATCATTGTGTGGTGTGGTTGTTTTTTTTGTAAGCAACTTCACAGACTGGTAACACAAAAAAGAACCACACATAAGGTAATGTACAAATTAATAAATGTTTACATGTTTGTCAGGATGCTGAAGAACAGAGATTTAAAGATATATCACACTAAATCTCTCCACTGACTACCAAGTGTAGGTGGAGTAGAAATCAAGATTTGTTTATACTTTTTTACAGGCAACACAGAAGTCATTTTGACATGTCACAGTAGGAAAAGCACAAGTGTAAATAAAATGAATGATAGCTGAATTCTATTTAGCTGCTTCAGTTTCAGTATCCGGGTATTGTGTACAGTATGAGGGCTCACTGCCATGACTTACTGGGACGCTTCAATAGAACAGACACGTTTTGGTTCACCCTCACAGAGGCCCAACATACACTTCCTGTAATTATTGCAGGTTTAAATATTCAAAATGGAACTTTTTTGGAAATGTATTTACTTTAAAAGTTTATTCATGACTTGGAAGAAAAAAAAAACAATCCGGACTCAAGGTCCACTTAATTGTTTTTGCGCTTTTGACTAAAATCAAGGTCTTATGGGTGCTACGAGTCTTGCAAAGTTTGAACATCGATAACTCCATGGCAACTGAACAATTTCCAACTGCTGATGAGAAGCATGCAAATTCTTTTATTCTATATAATAAATCATTCTAAATTTTTGTTGTATTAAGTCTTGTCTGTTTAATTTTCTCATATAGATGCAATTTCCCTTTGATATAAAGCACACTGCATCGCATGTCACTTATGTTCATATAGTACATCATTATTATAATGACAATGTAATCTATAGTTTTTGCATTACACATCGATCAATACTTTTAGGATATTGTACTGGTACTGATATTTTTCTATTTCTTAGACGTCTGATTAATACTTTCCAGACTTTCTAATGGCAATTTGTAAGATTTCACTGATTTTCTGATATTTTTCAAATATTAATATTTTTCTAACACTGTCTTGTAATTAGACTAAAAATGTGTAATATATATAACCTATAAAGAAATATTTGATCCAAGAAGACTCACAAGTTTAATCCTGGAAACCAGGGTTTTTATTCAATACTATTAGATTTAACATGTCACATTATCATATCTAGCCAAACAAAATCAAAAACCTTTTGACAACAAGACAGTTGGGCTGATTAACAAAGGGGTGAAATCAGGTGAAATCATCCAGGGAACCTTACTGCTGATTGTACCTGAATAATGTTTGGAAAATGAGATGAAAGGGTTTCTTCACATTAGCCAGAAAAGGCACTTTTGAAATAAAATAAAGATGTCAAAAAAAGACTTGTTGGAGGTAGGATGATGTGGATGGAGGACAAGACAAAACAAACAATACAAAAACATTCAGGAGTAAAATTGGAAGTGTGTCTCTGAAATCCTCAACCGCTCATCACCATCCGGACGAGTTCTGTCGAGAGAGAGAGAGAAGGAGAAACACAACATCAAACCTGAAGAAAGTCAGACAAAAGCAGCAACAAACTTCACAAACAACATCCGTCTTCGGGGATACAAGCTCTCTCATTGCCAGCAAAGAGGACTAAAAACCTGAAACGTTTTAGGATTATCAGATGTGGCCTGATGTACAATATTAATGAATGAAAAGCAACTAGGAAAAAAGAAGGGACGAACAGGAGGTCAGAGATCTTGAAAGAAAACAAATACATTCAGACATAAATATAAAGGTGTAGCAAAGAAAACAAATACATTCAGACATAAATATAAAGGTGTAGCATGGTCACAGAGCTGGCAGTAGAACATTGAAGACATAATCAGCCTTTTTAACAACTTTTTCTTTGCTGAATTTTAGTTGATTGTATTTTCACTGTTTCACTTTTTGTACACCCATCTGCCAATGTGGATCATGGGAGCCGAATAGAAATATGATGATTTTTTTTTTTTTTTTTTTTTTTTTTTTTTTTTAATTGCAGGGGCTACATTTTTGAAAGAATTTGCAAAGTTGTGTCCATTAGCTGTTCAGAAAACTGTCTCTCTTCTTCACTCACTACCTAGATAAATGCAGGAGATCAGCGCTGCAGAGAGCTTTTCAGGGGTTTGCTCATACCCTCGGCTTAGCCGGACATGATGTAGTGGCCAAAGGCTGTGAGGCGGGAACACAGAGTCAGCAAGCATGTGGTCTGTATCCACGACGTTCCACTTCTGGGATTGCTCTCGTTCTGCTGGAGAGTCCGCCGGATGTCACTCTTTTTGGAGGTCCGTTTTCAGATGTCCATCCCCTTCCGCTTTCTTTGTGTTGTAATTTTAAACTCAGGTCGATTTATGAGGACTATGGTTAACTGCTCCTCAGATCTCTGCAGGATAAATCTAGACAGCTAGCTAGACTATCTGTCCAATCTGAGTTTTCTCTTGCACAACTAAAACAACCTTTGAGCGTACACGTTTCACTAAAACAAGTTCCTTCACGAGGCTATTTTGCAGAGGCATTGTGGCTCCACTCAGCATTTAGCACTGCCCAAGACGATTGTGATTGGTTAAAAGAAATGCCAATAAACCAGAGCACGTTTTTCTCCCATCCCTGAATGCTGTGTGGACTAGCCAGACCCTCCTCCGCAGCGCCGTGGAGGAAGATCGGGCAAAGCAAGAGTAGCGAGCATGTGACACTAAGACACAATGACGCTCATTGTTTTATACATCCACAGCAGTAGTGTTGCATATTTTCATGAGGCACATTGCACTGTATAGGACCTGAAAGAGTCATCTGAATGCATCTGTGCAATTTTACCTTCATAGTTAATGCAGCCATTGGCATCTTCATGTCCCGCTAAAAGAGTCTCCACCTCTTCCTCTGTCATTTTTTCACCTGGAAGAAAACAAAAGAAGAAATACTATGTATTCCAAGACGCAATAAAGAAAAAGAGACAGCACACTGCTTAACATTGTTCTTGACAATGGTAAGTGCCTGAAGGGATTTTACTTTGCATGACAAGAAGACAGAGATAGGCCAGCTCAGCTAGATAAGGATTAATAATGACAAATCTTCTTTTTGTTTTGCTGTTTGTTGTTGACTTACCTAGTGTAGTGAGAACATGACGCAGCTCTGCTCCCATCACTGTGCCGTTTCCCTCCTTGTCAAAGACACGCAGACCCTCTACGATATCCTCAAAGGAGCCCTGGTCCTTGTTCTTAGCAATGGCCTGAAGCATGGGCAGGAACTGTTCAAAATCCAGCATCTTGTAGTTCATCTCTGCAGGTCAAACAACAAAAAAATTTTTTATTTGAAACACCTCTAGAACTGTTATGAAATTGGCAGATTTGTATGGATGCCAGTAAGCTTGCACAGAATTCAGAGAGCCTCTCTTTATTCCCAGCACAGGCAAACAATGGAACTGTAAAATGCATTTTTTTTTTTTTTTTATACAATATCATAGCTTTAGGCTTAATGTTTATTTATTAATTATATAATGGTTTGCACAAACCTCATATTTTCATTGATTTAAAATATACAAAGAGTACCACCTTTGCACATAGCACACACCTCTATACTGTACATAATAATTAATGTCAACATTAGAGCACCATCTCAGAGGACCTTACACACTTCATTAAGAACAGAGGAGGACTTATTTGTGGAGTGAACTTGGAGCAAGGCTTTTATGGGTCATCAATATTAAAATAAATGCTCTGTATGCTCATACTGTATATGTATCCCAAACAAGCCAAAAACAGCAGTTCAGCACATACCGATTCTCTGAGGCTGCAATGAGGGATTGTACACACAACACCCAACCTAACTGTTAGCCAAGGCAACGATAATGTAGTAGGTTGAATTGGTCTATTTTTAGTTGTGGTTGGTGAATCAGAGACTTGCCTTCTAACTTGGGGTTTCCCAGGACCTTGAGCACCTCAGCATTGACAGGGTTCTGTCCAAGGGCCCGCATAACATCACCACACTGGCTGTAGGTGATCTTCCCCTCACCCGTCCGGTCAAACAAAAGGAAGGCCTCCTTGAACTCTAATATGGAGACAGAGAGGTAGAACTTAGATCTAGCTGTAAAGTAAATTAATAAACATAACTCACTGTTAGAGACACAAGCAAACACATATGCATAACACCAAAGGGAGATACAGATACTACTGTACATGTGTAATTTTATTGAATAAAGTTGTTTGTGCAGAAGAACAGCTGATACCACTGCACAAGCGGTTTTGACACTCGACACGTGCAATTAAGTTTTTGCATTTTCATGGCAGGAGCAGTTCCCAACACTGCTGCGTAGGGAGGTTTCCTATCAGCTGACCTTGTTGTGATAATAACACAACGTTCTGGGAATGTGAACGCGACAAAAACATAAACACAAACACAGTACTTATTTGAAATACTGGGGCCTATTGATGATCCATTTACCTCATAAATGATGACACATAATGGCTCTTCTGTACCTGACGGGACATTAGCAGCTTTTAATAATAGGTTTTCTGGTCAGGGTATTACCTTGTATCGGATCGGAAGCAAACACACTTTAAAAAGGAAAAACTCAAATATATTTATACACATAAAATATTTTATTTAAACACATAATCTACAAAACGTCTACACAACACCAACCGGTTAGTGAAGGCAACGATAATGTAGTAGGTTGAATTGGTCTATTTTAGTTGTGGCTGATCTTGTCAGTGGCAGTGGGGGGTTGTTGGAGCAAATACTATCCTTAAAAGCACACATTGTTTGCAACTATGACAAGACTTCTGTCATGTTAAACATCACCACTAAGTAGCTGGTTTAAGTGCCACAAAACAATAGTTTTAGTGACATTTGCCACACCTTTAAGGAGCCTGGGCCAACACCCTGATCCCCACTGCTCTGCTAAAACACAACCTGTCTTTATTATGACTGCCAGACATTTAAAGTGTATATTTCAGCATCAGCATGCAAAAACACCAACATGCTTAATTACAGTAGATTACTTTTTCTGCAGGTTAGTAACACTGAACCTCACACAGTTAGAAAATGTTTAGTTTATTATATCCCAGTCTCATGTCAGAGTTACCTGAAGGAGTCCAGGGGCTTGAAGAGACAACAGTCGAGCTACAGGGTCAAAGTGACGAAATCATAAAGCTATTTATATTTCGACGATGATATGTTAATATAGGCTACCCTTAACCATTTAAAAAAAAAAAATTAAATAGCGAAATCTCTTTAGCTAATCAGATGTTAACTCACCCATGATCTGGTCCTCTGTGAAGTCAGACTGGTGGAGACAGGGTTAAAACGGCAAAAGGGGAATAGAAGACTGGGGTTAGTGTGAAATTCAAATGATTTAAATTAATCCTCCATTGATGCTAACGTCACGTTACAGTTAAGTAAAGGATTGTGGCTAAAGGCTTAACGTTAAAGCGGCCGGTGAAGCAGGCCAGGACAGATACGCAGCTAATGTTACAGCTCAACGTTAACTAGATGTTTTCAAAATCTTCCAATGAAGAACAACGCGTTCATTTATCACAAATCTTTTAAAAGTAGCTATTTCGATAGATTAGTCTGGAACAATATATTTACTCACCATGTCTGTTTGTGGTGGTTGGATGACAGACGGGCGAGGGGCTCGTATCTTCTCTAGGAGGACACCGACTATCGTTGATGATGTCACAGCAGCTTGTACAACATCAGCCAATCACATGGCTAGATTTCACAGTTGCCTTGCTCGCACCTTTGCAGTGGTGCAGCTACAACATGCCACCCACACCCTCTATTTTTCTGATTAAATAATATATAATATAAATAATTAAATAAATATAAATCATAGAAATAACGACTCTTATGGATTTTTTTTATTTATATATTTTTTGTGTGTTGGCTCTTGTTTGTGCATCTACTATAAATAGCAGCACATTTGGGAGCAGTCAGGCTTGGGAGTGCTGTGTGTATGTATGAATGTATTTTGTGTTTTGTATTTACTGTTTAATTGTTTTAAGGACCCCCTCAAACATGAGATGATTCATCTCAAGGGGTTATCCTATTAATAAAAAAAATACTTATGAAATAGTACCTAATAAAAAACTTGTAATAATAACTATTTTTTGTGGGTCATTTCCATGTGTGGGCCCTGTAATAATCACATAGCAACGATTTAACACAGGTAATCTAAATGTAATCTTCAACCACAGACAATTCCATTACTACTACTACTACTACTATTATTATTATTACTGTAAAAAGCAATACCTGAGGCTGTCACTTTATACATACTGGTATTATACTTACTGGTACTGTACATACATGCATACATGTCCATATAAATACTTATAAATATTGCCAACAACTGCTTTACTGAAATCGTTGTGCACATGATAACAAATAAAGAACCTGATTTATTATTAGTTATTATTTTTGACAAGACAGTCCTTGGGGAATCCTAAACTCAACATATGTCCTAGTGTACTATTACAACAAAGTATGCTCAAACTGTGAGGTAAGAGCTAACTTTACTAAGTATATGAGGTTCCAAACAAGTTGGACCCCTTAAGTCTTCCCCACCTTTCACACAAAAAGCAACAGCTCTGATTATATCATAGTCCTTGGACATAACATCCTTTTAAAACCCTAAAAAAATACAAGGTGTTTAAGCCAGTAATGTGCCCTAATGTGTGTATCCACATTGTTTTCATAAGAACAGACGTTTTTGAAATTTTCTAGCGATAAGGTTCATGGCTATGTTTTGATCAAAATAATTTTGCACATCAAGTTTATTATGACAGTAGGTGGATTCATGTCAGTGAGTTACCTGATTAAGAGGATGTTCATGTAGATCTTATAAGTTAGAATAACGAGTAACATATACACATTAAAATTAAATGAAATTCTTTTTATATTTTATTGTTGAATTAGTAATTTCATCAACCTACATATTCTGCTTTTAATTCATGAGGACACTGTGTGACTGTCTGAATGTTGAAAAGTTGCATTTCAAATTAAACAGAGACACATGAAGAATCCTTTTAGATCAATGATTTCCCTCCCTTCATTTTGCTTCTTCACCGGCTGTCTCGCCACACTGAAATCGGACAAAGTCCAGCACTCGAGCCTGTTGACCCTGGAGAAACTGTGCCACAGTCCTGCTGGGGTCTCCCAGGAAGGTCTGAGGCAGCAGGCGTGTCTCACTTTCACCGCAAGGCAGGTCATCCATGTTGCCTAGAGACAGAGGGGCCTCTCCCACTATATGCTGTCCCAGCTTACGTCCTAGAGTTTCCCGTTCTCCCTCCTTTCCACCCTGAAATACGACAAGGGCGCCGTACCGACCCATTGCCACCTCAGTCTGGCCGCTCACACCTCCGTGTACATATGAGCCAATGTGCCACTCGGTGGGGACACCCACTGCCACCGCCCGCCTCACTGACATGTTCTCACCGAGGCGACCTGAGAGGAAAGAGCAAAACATGTTTTATCAAGGAATTGTGCAATAAATTGATTTCAGCAAAACATACCTTATTTCATAGATGTAGATAATTAATTTTGAGAACTGAATAGCTCATTTTGACCCTCCTTTCTCAAGTACAAAGTATTGACAGTTCTTGTGAGGTCCAGAGTAGTTTTTGTTTCTTCTTCTTTATTTTCTTTGTTGTTAAGTGACAACAATTTGAACATTTCTAATGCAACACGGCATGTTTGATTTAAATGTAATGTAATGTCAGTATTGACACTATAAGTGTTTTCAACTATTGCCTATTTTTAAACCAAAACTCTCTTTAACCACTTGGTCATGCTTCTCATTGTGTTATAACATGTCCAGCAGCACAAGTTTCTGCCCAGCTATGTATCGAAACAAAAGCATGCATGGAAACAAACGTACAAGACAACATCAACTTAAATTTAGACATGTGTGTCACACTGCCATCATCGCTGGTGAAAACCCCAATTAAAGAAAATGCCAAAATGCTGGTAGAAGGAGTGCAGGAGGGGCTTGAGTTTGAAACGAAAACAATAGTGTTTTAGAGATTAACCGAGCAGTGACACTTCAGGAAAAAAATTAAAACATTTTTCTTACTGACCTATTGTGAGAGCCACCCGGTCAGAAAGTGAAGCTCCTTCATTCACACTGAGATTGTTCAACTCATCACCTACCAGGACACTCTGAAAACAAATGTAGTATGTTAACAGAAGCAAAGCAGAGCAAAGGAAACAGGGCTGGTGCGTTCTGATATCCTGAGTTAACAGTGTTGCATTTAGTTGTACACAGTCTTATATTCCTTCCTATCAGCATAGACCTCCGGTATTAAATACAGTAAGACTCCCCACTTAGCATGTATAAGTAGTATATAAACATGTAAGAAATTGTTTATAACACACTAAAATGTAGTTGTAGTTGTCAACAATTATGTCCAGCTTCCAGCTCTGCAGTGAACAGAGAAGTTCTCCCAATGCAACTCCTGCGGTCAGTATTTGGTTTTACCTTCACATATCCTGCCTGGCTTTTATGCCGGTGGTGAGCCAAGGTGGCAAATGCCACATCCTTAACCAGCTGTTGGAACTTTTCGTTGCGGGCGACAAAGTCTGTCTCACAGTTAACCTGCATCAAGCAGACGAGAAAAAAGATAAAAGATATTGCTAAATGCCATCATGTCCAACAACCTGGAAAGTGATCTGGCCTTACCTCCACCATGACTCCAGCTTTATCTCCTATAAAGAGGCCAATCAGACCCTCTTTGGCTTTGCGACCCTCCAGCTTGTTAGCTTTGCTCCAGCCCTCCTTCTGGGCCTGCTCATGTAGCCAGGTCTCTGCCTGAAGGGTTGGCAAATTACATAAACAACACAGTCACACTGCTAGTTGTTTCAGTAGTCACCATATGGATATATAGTTGGACCAATGCAGATAGGGATTGAGAGAGGAGGGGTTACCTGTGCTATGTCGTTATCAAACTTCTCTAGTGCTTTCTTGCAGTTAATGAAAGTGTAGCCGGTGTTTTTCCGCAGTTTCATCAGGAGGGCTTTATCAGCTGCCAGAAGCGGACAACCTGTGTGTAACGACTGTACATGCTGGCAAACGCTGACCTGAGGAGGACAGATGGGAGGACGTGTAACGGTAGTACATTAGTTCAAATAGTCCAGCGGCTGTCTTTAGTAGACAGTCGCATCATGCACCATCATTGTCACAACAAGTGCGATTTTTAAGTCAATATTCTATAGAGGTATCCAGCCATAGTGATATCTCACCAAACATGAAATAAAACTGAATTAGCAACACATATCAGATAAAGTAAGGAAGCTAACTAATAAACCAGCTAATGACAGCTCGAGCTTCAGGAAAAATGTTAAAAACATGACTAAATGTAAAGCTTAATGTGCTCACCTTTGCAACGTCTCTTGTAATTGCTCTGAATAAAAAGGTTAAAGACATATTTACACCTTCTAAAAGTGAACTGACTTATGATAGCTCAGAATGTCATTGAAATCCACGCTGTGTACGGAAGCCGCGTAGGGACGGAAAGACTTTACATAAAGTTGCTTATTACTGCGCAGCGCCCTCTACAGTGCGGGAGTACAGTTGCGTTTTCGAAGCCACATTCAGGCAGCTGTCTTAACCTGTTTTAAACTTTCTGGTCAAATATCCTTTATACTACTATGGTCTTATGGGTTGTTGACCCATGGACGTATTAGTCTTGACCTCACGATACGTCTTCTGTCTTTTGAGATCAAGTGATGATTCTCATTTTTGCCCACTAAAGATTTAATTGAAAATGACCAAACTCCTAAATCTGACAACCTCTTATAACAAATATTGCTTTCTGCTTTCTGCATAATATATATATATATATATATATATATATATATATATATATATATATATATATATATATATATATTTTCCCATAGTCTCTGCCATTCCCTTTCAATATCCCGTTTGAGTTTTTTTTCTTCTTTAAGATTATTTTTTGGGCACTTCTAGGCCTTTATTTGATCGGACAGCTTAGACATGAAAGGGGACAGAGAGGGGGAATGACATGCAGCAAAGGGCCGCGCGCGTTCTACTAGGTGAGCTACACAGGTGCCAAGATTTTGCTATATCATTTAATGATAATAATTATACTTTTATTAATTCCGCAGGGGAAATTATTAAATAAAAAATGTTCACTCTGTTGTTAGAATACACATTGTACAAAGGCCTGAAATACACACACATGCTCAGTATACATGCATTAATGGAGAGATGTCAGAGTGAGGGGGCTGCAGCTGTCGATGGTTCAGTGCCTTGCTCAAGAGCACCTTTGCAGTGCCCAGAAAGTGAACTGGCACCTCTCCAGCTATCAGTCGACCACCATATTTTGGTCCGTATGGGGACTTGAACCAGTGACCTAAGACCCAGCTGAGTCGCATACACCCCAAAACCTGTGAAAGTTTTCAGATATGATCCCATTACATTATTTAGATTCTTTACGATACTTTATGGTAGGCTACATTTTAATATTCCCAGTGGTTGAATGTAACTAAGAACATCTGCTTAAGTATTGTACAATTCTGAGCTACTTAAGTAGGCTATTTCCATTTCTTTATAGGCTACTTGGCTATATTTATATTATATAGCCAATATTGTACTTTTTACTCCACAATACATTTATTTGGCAACTTAGTTATTATTTACTTTGCCGATTCAGATATACATATAAATCAACTAATAAATTATGATATATTTTTAAGGATTAGATAGACTTAATTAATCCCAGCGGGAAATTTCAAAAGCTATCTGGCAGTAGGAAGTAGGCCTAATTAAAATGAGCACCACCTTTAACAGTTGCAACATGAGTGATGCTTACACATTAATGCATCAATACTAATTGTAATCCAGTGATATAATATATATTATTCTTTTTTTTTTGGCATTTTAGGCCTTTAATGATAGGACAGCTGAAGAAGTGAAAGGGGAGAGAGAGGGGGAATGACATGCAGCAAAGGGCTGCAGGTCGGAATCGAACCCAGGTCCGCTGCGTCGAGGCGTAAACCTCTACACATGGCCGCCTGCTCTACCAACTGAGCTATCTGGGCGCCAGTATATATTATTCTAAAATAGGACAGTGGGCTACTCTTATTTTAAGTGTATCTTGATGCTAATCATTTTGAATGCAGGACTTGTACTTGTACTTGTATTTTTTACGTGGTATTGCTTCTTCGGCCCTTCTGTGGGGAGTCTGCATGTGTTCCCCTCAAATCACAATTAACAGGAGACCTGGTTAGCTGGTTGAGCGTGCGCCCCATGTGCAGAGGCTCAGTCCTTGCCACAGCGGCGAGGGTTTGGTTCCGACCTGCGGCCCTTCGCTGCATGTTATCTCCCTCTCTCTCCTACTTTCCTAACTTAATCTGTCCTATCAATGAAAGCCAAAAACAAATGCTACTGATAAGTTCCCTCTTATTGCTTTCAATTGTAAAGTGTTTGGACATTGTCTGTTTAAAAGCATGTTAAAGGCTCACAATATAAATAGGCTATACATTTTATTGTATACTCTATACATTATTTAAAGGACCTACATGTCTGCTGTTTGGTATTTGCAGTGGGAGTATGTGTCCCCAACATGACCCGGGACACTGAAGCATGTGAGCTATTTTGAGTATTCTAAGCTATCTTGCATAAACCCTGTGAAATACAGCATCTGCTTACTCTGGCAGGAGAAATAAGAAAGGCTCCTCCTTTGTAAATGTATTTTTATTTTATAAATGTAATTTTCTATTCGACAATATAGCCTTAAAATGCAATAGACTAAAAGAGACATATAACCTCATAGTTTTAATGTAACAGAAATTATATTAATTGTGAAAAAAAAACCACGTAACATCTCAGATGGCAGTCATTATCACAGCTCACATCTTGATATGGTTTTATTTTAAAACATGAAAGCACCGCCTGTGTGCTAAGCAGGTGTGCAGTTTCACAGAGAAGAGATACAGAGAGAAAGTTACACTTAAAAAATATTGTTAAGAGGTAATTTACAAATGCTCATTACCATTATAAACAATTGCTTAGAATTAAGACACATTTGATCGACAAGACATGCTCACGATGAAGTGATTGACATCCTGACTGACAGTATGGGCAGGGTTAATGTGAGTGTTGCGTTTGGATTGGTCACATGAAACTTGCTATAAAAGGTGAACCAAGCTAACAGTCAGTTCACCTTGTTTTCAGGTTGCAGCTGAGCCAAGATGAAGGCCATTGCTGTCCTTGCACTTTGGGTGACCCTTTTCCACCAGGGATACAGCAGTAAGAGATTTTTTCTATCACCATAACCTAGTGTTACAGCTTTATATAACCATGTCATGCAGTTACATATAGGATTGTCATTAAAATAACAATCTGTTGTGTTGATTCTCAGACACCCTGGACTCATGTCAGGGTCGGTGTGGTTATGGAACGGACAATAGTTTCTCCTGTCAGTGTAACCCGTCCTGTGAGCGCTACAGAGACTGTTGTTCTGACTACACTGAAATATGTAAAGGCAAGTGACAAAATCTTATTTTATGACTAATCATAGAATAAAATAGTATAGGAGAGAATAAACATTTTTATTTTCCGCACTTAAATATGCTTAAAGATTTCCTCTGCCATAGATGAGATAAAGACAATAAATAAGTAATGAGTATTAAGTGGGCCAAACGGTTGGGATAAAAGTGCTAAAATATTAACAATTAAAGCTGTAATAGGAACTTTATTTTTGGCATTGAAAATTCCCTAATAATCTTTCATCATATTGTAATTCAAGTGGTCTTTAGTATTCAGGCTTGAGAAAATGTTAGCCCGTGACGGGAGACTTCGGTCAATCACAGGTCATTTCAGAGAGAGATTATTGGCTGTTCTAATCGTGCATTGCCCGTGCGACAAAGAAGAGGGAGAGCTGCAGAAAGAGGTCTTGCTCTACTACCAACCACATGTCACCATTACTGTAGCTGTTTCACGTGCCATACAGTATACCACCACTGTTTGTGTTGAGCTAATATATTTATGACACCTGGTCACTTTCCCACAGACACTGACTCTAAGCAGTCAGCAGTCAAACAATCAGCCCTGTGTACTGCACTGAAGATCAGTTTCCTTAACCAGATATCTAATACCAAAAAGAGATTTTCCCTCTAAACTTCTCAGACTGTTTTATTCGTTTGAGGCTTAGAATTATCAACAAAGTTTAGAGAAAAGTCCAAAAATGTATCAGGACATTGTTTTTTTATTATTATTATTTCTTCATCTCCTATTAATCATTTTGCGACCCCTCATATTTATTTTGTGACCCTTTGTCGGTCCCCTACCCCTAGGTTGGGAACCACTGGACTAAACTACCTAACTGTTTATGAAGTAGTTAAAATTAGTCCCACCATGACCAGCTAGAACAGCAAAATGTGGATGTTTCAGTATTAATAATGTAATTTATTATAATATCAACATATCAATCACAGGGGAATATTTCTTTGCAAAACTAGTACATTTACTTTTGATACTTTAAGTACATTTGGTTGATAATACTTCTTTACTTTTAATTTAGTTGTGTTGCAAATGAAGAAGCTTTACTCTTTGTGGTGTCGGTACTTTCACCTAAACAAAGGTTCTGAATACTTTTTCCACCACGGATGGCTTGTGTGGCCAACCTCTCTGGTTAAAACTTATTTCAGTATTTGACCAGCAGGTGTCGCTGTTGGGCTGTAAAACACACTGAAAGCAACAAAAAAAAATTCAATTAGCTCTTCCCTCAACTTAACCTGCTCCCTTCTACAGCATTAATATCCAATGGTGGAAGAAGTATTTAGATCATTTGCTTAAACAAAAGTAGCAATACTGCAATATAAATATACTCCATTACAAGTCTTAGTTTGAACATTTTACTCAAGTGAAAATACAGAAGTATTACCAACAAAATGTAGGACTTGAAGTATGAAAAGCAAAAGTACTCATTATAAAGAAGGACCCCTTTCAGACTCACATTATCATTACTGATTTAAACAGCATTTTAATGTTGTAACTGCTCGAGGTGGAGCTCAGTCAAACTATTTATGTTATATACTGTAGGGATGTTTAATAATACATATATAAGAATCTATTATATCTGTTAATAGTATTTTATTTTTTTCTATTTGATTGATTTATTGATTATACGGTCTGTTTGTAATGTATGTACAATTTTATTCTGAAAAGGAACTCATAGATGTAAAATAAATGTAGTGAATTAAAAAGTAGAGTTTTTTTCCACTGTAATGTTGTAGATCAGAAGCATAAAGTAACATAAAATGGAAGTAATCAAGTAAAGTACCTTAAATCTGTACTTAAGTACTTAAGTAAATGCGCTTAATAACTTTCCACCACTGGTAGTACCACATGTGCTAGGCCTACAGAAATGCATAAATCACTATTCTATGTTGACAACACTAATATGATAAAGACATGATTTGTGTGTATTTGTGATGTGCAGGTGACGGAGGAGGTGGAGGTAGTGTGATCACTGATGCTGAGATCAAGGCTCTCTCTGAGACACTCTACGCTCTGGATTCAAACAAGGCTTCAGCCTCAGAGTTGGTCATTGACCCTCAGGCTCTGGTGCCAGACTCTCAGACGAGCTCCAAAGACGATCTCGCCTCTGCACCGTGAGAAGACAATGTTAATAGCACAACCCTCTATCATGGTCTCCTCTTCTTTTTGCTCTTGATGTACAGTATTTATCCCTTTTTCTGTATCATTTGTTGTGTTTTTGTGCTTCCAGCTTGTTCCAATACCTGAATGAGGAGGCTCTGTTCTCCAGACCCACCTACGCTGCTCTCCTTGCTGTGCTGGACAACTATAACAGGATGACTGGACAGACAGAGGACTTCAGTCCTGAGCAGCTGGCTGAGCAGGACGTCTTCCTCAAGGAGACCATGTCCAACACTGAGCTGGGCAGAGAGCTGTTTGCTTTTCTCTACACCAAAGGTAACTAGGTCCACATGTCTTAGTACATCCTGACACTGGTTGAGCACTACTCACATAGAGGTCTGGTAATGCAGTAAGAGCTCTAGTAGACAGGAATTTAAAGTCTGACACTGTGGGTCCCCCAAAAGTTAGCACAATTTGAAGAAATTTAATATTAATGCATTTTGTCAAAATCATGCTCTTAGTTTTGGAACTACAGTTCCCATAATGCTTTGACATATGCAAACAAGATGTATAATGTTGCCATGGAATCAGTGAGTAAGCTGTGGGCTACAATTTGAGCCAATTCTTTTGCCTCAATTTATTAACATTTCATAATATTGGCACCATTAAAAGTATGCCTAATTAGCTATTAGCAGTTCCTGTTTGCAGTGTACACACGGATGTGAAGACAACTATCACTGGATCATTGGATGCTGAAGAAAACTTAGAAATGTGATGATTCTTAGGAGAGTTCTCCAGTTATAAGGAGTGTCTTTTTTATGTAATTTCTAAAGGATGTATGAACATGTATCCGCGATGGACATAAGATATACTTAAATCCTCAGAAAGTCTAAGTCACACTGAATATAAAAATATGTTTATCATGGCTGTGTGTTTAGATTCGACTGAGTTATGACTCAGAGAAGAAGTGAGTCAAATTGCAGCAATCTAGCAGGGTCTTTAAAGTACCTTGTTTGCCTTTTACCACAAGCAGTATCTTTGCCTCATGTCTCTTTCTATGTCTCTTCCTCACAGTTTGTTGAAAGTGTATGTTATTCTGTATTTTAAGGCATCTATGCATCAGAGGAAGAGTTCATTCAGGACCTGAAGATGATGTGGTTTGGTCTGTACTCCCGCAACAACAACAAGATGGACTCCAGCGGCTTTGAACACATCTTCGCAGGTTCGGACAAAGCAGATTTCTTACAAACACCACAGATGGTTTGCTTTGTGACTATTAAGAAACACATTCTGTATTAGGAGAGGTCAAGGGAGGAAAGGTGTCTGGTTTCCACAACTGGATTCGCTTTTATCTTCTCGAGAAAAAAGGACAGCTGAACTACTACAGCCACAGCTTCAATGGGCCTGTAAGCATCCGCAATTCAGACCTCAATATGTCGATTTAAGCTGTGACATGTTTAGCACTCCCTTTATTTTCTCTCTTTCTTTCTTCACCTGCTCTCAGTGGGCTACCTACCCTGATGTCATGGGGATGCAGTTCATGTGGGAGGGCTACTACAAGCAGGTCGGTTCTTCAGTCATTGGCTGCAGCCCTGAATTTGACTTTGCCTTATACAGCCTCTGCTACATCACTCGCCCTGGAAAACAGTGAGTACATGTGATATGATGTTTTCTTGCATGTAAATCCTTTCCAATTTAAATTTTTTTTTTATCATCTCTCATCCGCAGGTGTCGTCTGAGCCTGGGAGGGAAGGCGCTCATTATCCAAACGTACACGTGGGATAACTCTTTCTATGGTGATGGGAAGAAGTACATTGGCTCTGCCTTCCCTGCAACCCCATAAGAACTGAAGCTGCCATCTGCTAAATTATAAGCAACTCATGGAGGCTTGTCTGCTTGTGTTTCGTTACACTCATGAATTTAATAATTATATTCCCAACAGGAGCACTTCTCTTAGTGAGAGGTATTCATACATTTAATTAAACTTGTCTGTTTCAAAGTTGTGATATAAAACCGCTTATTTTCATTCCCAAAATGTTTCTATAAAGCAGGAATAAAAGGAAAAATGAATATATCTTTGCATATTGCTTCTTTTCAGAAGTGGCCCACTCTGACACATGCATATCCACTTGCATAAATAAAACAGTAAACCAGACAGTCGATTACTCTGCAGTGTAACCTCTCCTCAACAGTCTTACAGACCAAGAGAATGTGGTGTTCTCCCAAGGGCATGATCAAACTGTGCCTAATGGGGCAAGAAATGGGCGTTTACACACCCTGAGAGGCACAATACTGACACCAACCCTTCAGTGGTAAGAGCATGTGTGCATCTGACACAATTGCTTATTGTCCTATAAAACAGCAAAACAAAAAACAAAATGCAGTCTTTTGCAGTATGAACTATAGAAACAAAAAGACATTAACAGATCCTGTTCTGCTTGACCTGCTTCAAACAGTAGCCACCAGCTAAACTTGTTCTTATCAGCTGTCCATAAAGCTGTTTGTAACTCCCCAGTGTGTGTGTGTGTGTGTGTGTGTGTGTGTGTGTGTGTGTGTGTGTGTGTGTGTGTGTTTGTGTGTGTACGTGCGTGCATGTGTCCAGCTGGGATGGGGGTTGATTTTACTCTTTCACTCATCTAGGGTGACTAACAGGATAAATCCTGGTCTGCCGACAGAACAGGGGGACACACTTGCAGCCCTGTTTGAAGAAAGTATTACAGGAGATGGATCTGCCACTGATCCCATTGTCCGCCAGTCTGTGTGCATTCATGCAAAACAAGCGCACAAGACCAGTCCGTTCGCAGGAAAACTGCGGCCTTCAGCAATTCATCTGTCTTGGGCCTCACATGCAGTCAAAGTGTTGCAGCAACAATAAAGTTAGCCCAGGGAAGAATTTCACTATCTCTCTATATCTGTCAGAGCATATTACATTTTCTGAGCTGATGACTCTAGAAATTAGAAGAGTAAATCTTCTATCTTTTCACACTGCCTTCTTTTTAAAGCCCCGGTTGAATCAAATTAAACCACAGAGGGGCAAAGAAAAAAAGATTCAATTGTTTCTTTTGTCACTCACACAACTTCATAATCGAATTATAGCTGGCCACCCGCCAGCGTGTCCTCGCATCTCCCCCAAATGGGCTTCTCCTGGCAGATCTCGTGAGCCACCTGACTTTTGTTTTGTAATTATATTATCCCGCTCTCCCTTTAGCGTGTTGTGGCTAATGGCTGCGCGGGCTAGCCCAGCTGCACATGCAGAAACAAAGCTGCTTATGGAGCCAGACAATGGACCCGTGGAAAAGGGACGCCTGAAGGCGGTCAGCCAATGAGCACGCACAACAGGGGGCCAACAGAGGGTTTAGGGAAGGGTTAAGGGGGTTTAGGGGTTCAGGCAGAGGGGGGTGTCTATTTTACCCAGTAGTGGGGTCCATCAATGAGATGGTTAGTTGGAGGACACATGGTCAACATCAACCCTGCCTCCCCAGGGTCGGTGCTGGGCTGGAGGGAGGTTCAAGTTCTGGCTTAGATGCCGGCCATTTCTAAAGTTGATTGGGGACCATGAAATACAGACCAACATTCATTCTCTGGAGTTTTTTGAGTGCTTTCCGAACAATTTGATGACCGTATTGTCATTTGAAGTGGATTCAGACATATGCAGAGTGAGAGATACAATCTTGATCCACTAAACTGACCTTCTCAAGGCTTCTGATCTTGTAGGAGGAAAAGGGATTTTGATTTGTGATTGCTGCATATGCAATCCATCCACTTCCATAAACATGAACTATACAAACACACACACATACACACACACACACACACACACACACACACTAACATGCACACGATCCTCATGCTGTGACATTGGCATCTCTCAGAGGACTTCCAGTATGACAGATGGACAAAGCCCATTTCCCCCCACTGTCACAAACAGATACAATGGGGATTCATGGGAAGGTCATGTTTGTGTGTCTACTGGAGTGAAGTTTTATCTGTCCTTCATATTTTTTATTATAATTAACTCAATTCCCATCTCATGAACATACCTCGAAAAGGTGAGGCAGTGTCCTCTGAGCAATGTGAACATGCTGAGTGAGCTGAGCAGCCAGTGGAGAATAGATGAGCATCTGAGCCGGAGAGGGCCTGAGTTTAAGAGAAGGCCATCTGCAGCAGGACTTCATCATGTGCGGTCAGAACTGAGGGACCTGGGGACATTATGGCACACATACAGTTTTACCCTTGGGCACCACTTGTGGAACATAAAGACTGGGTGATATACAGCAAGTGGGTCAAACTGAAAAGAAAAATGATAAAGGAACAACAGTAGTTTTGTCATGACAAATGTATTTAACAAGTTGGGATGCAACTCATACCCCTAAAACAAAATTAAATACAAATTCTAATTAGTTTTACTAACATGAACAGTGTTATGAGTGTATGCAATGGGGACACAAGGCCTCAGCTATCATATTCCCCTGCTAGTCCCACTCTGGGGAGGCAAGAGGCCCAGCTCTGCCATTCCCATTTCAGGCTGCAGGTGTGGAATAGGAAAGGCAGAGACCCACAGGGAGGAGCAGTGGGGAAGGTGGTCGGACTGGGAATGAACGGGGAATGAGAAGCGCATAGTTTGGGTGTGCAGATTACCTTGTAACATACCTCAAGCCTATCTAGAGCATGTGGGGCTCGGTTTCTAAATCATGCAAATTATCTGCCCCTCTGTTCCCCGATCAGTGATGTTGAGGGTCAACACGATACCCTGTTGTCTTTAGTGTGATTCAGGGGTAGATTGTTACCAATATATATATATATATATACACATATATACATATATATATATATGTCATACTGGAAGTCCTCTGAGAGATGCCAATGTCACAGCATGAGGATCGTGTGCATGTTAGGGTGTATACAGTATATATATATATATATATATATATATATATATATATATATATATATATATATATATATATAAAATTTGTCCTACCACTGACACAAGCCTTTTGGTTGTGGCTTAACAGGTATATTTAGAAGGACATGGAATTATTTTACTAAAAAGCATAAATTAGGGCTGTTTAGACACAATAATCCTCAATTCCATACAGCATGTCCCTTTTGAGTCACTTCATAAGTGTATTATTTTTTTTATTTCTTGGTCAGAGCAAAGCCTCAGATACAATTTGTGTGTTTTTGTGAGTGAGTCATTTCTGTGTTGGAGTTGATGATTTGATCGATATGTGCAAGTTTAAAGCCTTTGACAAGTAAACTTTTGGTCTGATAAATAGCCTCAAGTGATGTCACTTGAGTCAGCGTTGGTTAGTGTAGAAGACTACAAGTTTGAAACGGGAAAGAAATCTGGGGTTGTGGATTTAGAAAGAAGTGATCTGTGGCATAGCCTGACTCACCATTGGCAGGGCTCAATCCGATGGGCGGGATAAACAGTTGTCTTTCAAATTCCCTCTGCACGCAATAGGATAGCGCTACAACCAGGCAGAGCAACGAAGAAGGTAGCGAAGCTAGTTGATAGATTAAACTTTTGCCGTATCCGGTCGGCAAAACTCCAAACACATCTTCCTTTTTTAAGAATGATTTCTGTGCCGTTCTTTGTTCTTTTCTCAAAGAAAAGCTTAACTCCAAGTCTTCTAGAAGACCGCTGTTCCCAGCAGCTCTATACGACTCTATACACGATGTGATTGGCCTGACCAGAGTTTGGTTTTTCCAGCTCGCAAGTCAACGGAGAGTGCCTAGACCCCCATTTCTGGAAATTAAATTTGCTGCCGCTAGGGTGTGTCTAGATTTCTAGGCTATCTGTGGCATGCTCCTCATCTATGCTTGAGGCTACATTAGTCGCTACTAGCATAACAAACAAATCTCTCACTGAGGTTGTGTTGCATTGTAGGTATTTTAGGCGCCAGGTTGTGACAAGGAAGAATAATGTGTGAAATATATCTCTGCTTCTGCTGCATCCATTTAGATACTATTTTTTAAAACTACCGTCTACTGTAGTCTGACAATATTAGTGCAATGCTTAATCGGTGGAGTAGGCTACTCATTTAACTTGAGTATTTATATTTTATGCCACTTTATACTTCTACTCCACTATATTTAAGAGATACATATTACACTTTTAACTCCAATATATTTGGCAGCTATAGTGTTAAAAAATAATCACATTCTAACTTCTTTTACTTAATGCAGAACCTCCTACTTTTAATGGAGTATATTTCATATATTTCTTATATATATATATTTCTCAAGTAAAGGATGTGAGTACTTGCTAGAAGTCCTGAATGGTTTAAGCTGCAGACGTCATGGACCTACATGCTGCAGAGAGAGGGAAGGCCATTAATGAGTGTCAGAGATGCTGTAACTGCACACCTTATGTGACCAAACTTACCCCGTCTGGTCAGAGCTGCCTCTTGAGTAAAATGAACTTGTTCCAAAGCCTGTCTCCGCAGTGCGGAGGGATGGATGGCTGGATGAAGGGATGGAGCAAGCACCTGCTCACATACAACTTCAAGCTGTCACATACAGTTAGGCTCAGCCGACTGAGCGCGTCTCTCCTCCGTTCAATGCAAACGACTGCGGATTTGGCGGCCGCCCTCGTAAAGCAACAAAGGCCTGGGCCTCTCCTGCTGTCTGGAAAGTTTCAGTGAGCTTATGCACATCTCCCTGACCTTCCACACACACACACACACACACACACACACACACACACACACACACACACACACATACACACACACACACACACACACACACACACACACACACAAGCGCGCGCGCCACAGCCGACGAGCGGAGCTCCAGGGGGCTTGAGCCACGGGCCGGCCACGCGCGGGCTCAAGCGCGTCAACAGGAATTGGATGAGAGTGGTGGGAGGAGCTTTAACGTGGTTAAAACCCAGAGCCCCCGCAGAGTGACCCACACTGAGACACTTCACCACTGTTAGACAGTGGACAGAAAGGCCAAACTGTGAAGACAAATACCATCTACCAAACTTCCTGAGGAGGTCCCGGGACACATCAGCACTGGTATGTTTTATCAATTTGCCTATTTAAGAAATGTATGTAGCCTAGCCTGGAAGAATTTGTAGGACTCGTTTAGTGTGTAGAAGGGTTTCCAACTAAAACACCAAGTCAACGAGCAATCAATAGCCTACGTCTAATGGAAAAAAATATGTAGGCTAGCATAGGCTATTAAAGGCTTATTATTATATAGCCTAATCCTACTTCAGGCGACATTTAGCAAATAGCAGCTCAAGCATGAACGCAATTTGTGGCGAGGCATTAATATTTCTGCGTTTGGAAATGTCTGATTTCAATTCAATCTGAGTCGCCTTGTCACTGATCTGGGACGTCGATCTTTCATTTAATCCCATGGACGTCTCTTCATCCGCGGAGAAAATCCTGCGGTGCCCCAGATTGGAGTCCTGTCAGTGACTTTATCTGACCGGGGCATTACCAGTTGACAAATTGAACGGGATTACCCTGAGAGAGGGGGAGAAAAGGAATAAAAATAGATCATGCATTTATACAAATTCAAATAGCCATCACTTAACCACAAAGTTATCGTTTAGGTTATCTCTTCACTGTGTCGGTCTATCAGTCAGCACACCTGTGGCGGAGGACAGGAGTGAACTGTTCGGTGCTATAAACATTTTGAGGACTGCTGACAGTCAGGGTTTACAAAATAGTTATTAGGCTACTATTGGTTATCATTGGTGAATTAAAACATATAGGCCTACTCACTGGCTCCAGATTACATCCTTTACAGGACTGTAGCCTTTTGAAATACCAAAGTCCCTCCCTTAAACTCCTCAGAAAAATGTAATCAGTCACCAAAAAGTTCCTCTTATTTAGAATTGTAATAAACTTTTATTCCGTTAACTGTTAAATTATATTTCCTGTAAATTTTAATATGACATGAAGGCCTAGAAATCCGATATATATCACTTCCCTCAAAGTAATCACATTTAAGCTGTCTTAAAATACAAAAATATATAAAACCTACAAAATACCCACTATGTGTAAGGTTTTCATTGTAATATGTGAATGTCCTGTTTGTTGCTAAAACAAAATTAAATCCCCAGAAAGAAATAACTAGGACTTGACCTCATTATCCTCACAGCTGAAGCTCAGGTCCTGATCCTTTGCCTTGTAATAATTCATTATCATTAACACGCGTGGGAAGAGAAACTACATGTATTCAGTAAACTGATTTATGCTACCTGAATATTACCAAACCTTTAGCCTGGTGTAAACCTGAAATTGTGATAGTTGGCTACATAATCAAAGTCTCATCACATACTGGCTAGAGCATGACACCATGAAGAGTCTGCAGGTTTTTGAGTCTTAACAAAGGCTGTCAGGGGTTCTTCAGAGGTGGAAAAAGTATTCTGATCCTTTATTTAAGTAAAAGCATGGATGCAATATTTATGTATGATTATTTTTTTGTAGCTGGTTGAGTTTAACGAAACTGTATAACAATGCACATTTTATAAACTTCTCATTTGGTATGTAAAATCTAAATATACAAAGTAACTAGTAGGAGAGTAAAAGAACAATATATTCCTCTGTTAAGTAGTGGAGTAGCATAAAATAGAAATACTTAGCCTAAGCAAAAGTACAAATACCTCAAAGTTGTACAAATACCTCAAAGTTGTACTTGAGTGCAGTACATAGTTTTATTTAGCACATGTGTTTGACAAAGATGTTTTCTTGTTCCTAGAGTACCATGATGATTAAGCCATATGTGAGACAAGGCGAGGGAGAGGAGGTCATCAGCCCTCTGCAGTGGATGGACGGAGACATGAGCTCACCTGATGGAGATGCATCAGTCTCATCACACCACTACAGAGCAGGTGGAGTAAACCAACAGGACAGGGAGATGGGGAGTGAGGATGCACAGGAAGACGAGGAGGAGGATGAGGAAGAGGAGGGACAAGAGGATGAAAACGAGTCCAAACGGCGCGGGCCCAAGAAAAAGCGTATGACAAAGGCCCGGCAAGAGCGATTCCGTGTGAGGCGTGTAAAGGCTAATGCCAGGGAGCGCTCACGTATGCACGGTCTAAATGATGCACTGGAAAACCTGCGCACCATCATGCCATGTCACTCCAAAACACAGAAACTGTCCAAGATCGAGACATTACGGCTGGCGCGCAACTACATCTGTGCTCTGTCTGAGGCCCTGGAGGGGGGCCTTTCCACAGAGAGCAGGGCCTTCATGGAGACACTGTGTAAGGGCCTCTCACAGCCCACCAGCAACCTGGTGGCTGGCTGCTTGCAGCTTGGACCAGTTTCTGGTGCTGGGATGAGGCCTGAGGACAGACACAGAGTGCAGGCAGCACCTGCTCCTCTCAGTGGCATGGTGAGCTATTCCTCTCCGGGCCTGCCAAGTCCGCCGTATGGCACTTTTGACTCTGCTCACCTGCTTCACCTGAGGGCGATGAAAGGAGGAGTGTACGAGAATCACTCGCCAAATGAGTATAATGGCGGCGGTGTGGGAACCCCTCCATACGACGGCCCCCCTACACCACCTCTGAGCATCAGCAGTAACCTGGTGCCCAAACAGGAGCCTTCTCCCCACTACCGACCCCCACACCACTACTCCCCCTCCCCTGTGGATCAGGGCCTGTATCAGACTCAGACCAGCTATGACGTACACTTAGAAGGGCCGTACAACTCCTACCATCCACAGCACATGCCCCCCCGACAGATAACCTCCGTCTACAGAGACTAAGATGGATCAGGAGGGTCAATTCTGATTCAGCTATCAATAAACCTGACTGATCGTCTTCGCTCTTTAATCCTTCATGAACACTGACTGACACTGACTGAAGGACCGGTCTCTCTCAGAAGACAGTCTGCCCGTAGAGAAACTGTAGAATAAAAATGGTTTGTTTACATGTGTGGTGCACTGCTGAACATTGTTAAAATTAGAAAATACTTGACTTAAACCAATATATTTTCTTAAAACACTGATTACCAAATAATGTAAGGACCTCGGGGAGTCCTAACAGGAAATGGTGCTTTGGCCATTTTGAACATATGTTCTGTTACTGTGATATAATCACTTCTAATTTAACTTTGGTAACATCAGATATTCTACATAAATTTAAAGTATTTTTATTTATTCTCTAATTTAATACAGTGTATATGGACTTTGTTCTGATGTGCAGGTGTGTATCTGGTTTTCCTTTTGTACATATTTGTGAAGGCTTCTTTTTGTTTGCTACTTAGACTGATAGTTCAACTCTTGTATTACTTTTGTGTCCTTTTCTTTTGTTGTTTATTACTGTATTTCATGTTTTGCACTCAAAACATATTTCAGAGGTAGATTTCGTAGCACTATGTAGCTGATCTTTGCAACCTGTTGTCTACAGAAGGTACAGAAAATGCTTTTCATTAAACATGGATCAAGGTGAAGAACCAAAAACGTCATTCTCAGGTTAATATTATCAAAATGAATATGTAATTTCCAACAAACTTGCATTGGATACCATGTAATTTTTCTTTTTCTTTTTTTCACTTCTGTTACCTGTTGGAAAATTTGATGTTATTAAAATATAATCAGTCAAATTGATCAGTCAGTGGATTTTGTGTTTTTTTGTGCAGACAGACAGCCAGATAGATAGATAGATATTCTTCCTTTTTTTGTCTCATGACACCATTAATTCAGCATCACCATCAGCAGAGCGAGGGATCCTGTTTAGCTGTGACTGTATTTCTCATTTTTCTCCCCACATCTCGGTGGTTTAGCTTCACTAATCCTTTGGACGTCTTTTAATGAATGACGGGATGTGCGAGGCAGGATTGTAAGATAAAGATTTATGATTAACATGGCTGCCTGGCCATGCAGAGCTTCTTCTTCACTGACACTGGGACGACATAATCCTGTCCTGACATTCACTCAGGCCACAATTTAACACTCACATATGTAATAAACATGTCTGTACATGTATAACGTTGACCTTTCATATATACTGTACGTACATTCAGGAACATACACATTTGTAATATCTATATCAAGATTTACAGGGTCACCTGACTTTGATTTTTTTTTTAAAGGAGAAGCAGGAGTGAATGTGATGATTGAAAAGTAATGGAGAAACATTAAAGTTAAACAGGTGGAAATGAGCACAAAAGAGCATCTGACTGAGTAGACAAATATCTGCCTGAAATGTACTGTCAAAGTGAAGAAGAAAATGGAAAAAAAATAACAAAGATCTGATCAAAGAGCAGCCACTACTGTTGATTCACCGTGCAGGCTGGTCAGTGTGAGGGCCACCCACTGTGAGGTCAGCTAGAGGGGGTCACAAGGGCAAAGTGGGTCATGGCTCACTGGTGGGAATGGTCTGAAAGAGTCATGGTCGACAGTTGAATCATCTTTATGCTGGTCTACTCATCTTCCTCTTTGTTTCCGCACAATGTCCACCGCAGTTTTCCATTTACAACAGTGAGTGTTTGGTAAGTATGATGTTGGTGGTAATATTATGGATGAAATGCTTATAATCCTGATGAACATCCCATGCTTGACTTGCGCTGGGAGAAATATATCACTTTGTTTTCACAAGGATTAATATAAGCCTGTGTGTGTGTGTGTGTGTGTGTGTGTGTGTGTGTGTGTGTAGGGTCAGGGAGATGTGCTTAAGCTCACTGAAACTCTCCAGTGTTTGTAATGCATTTGCACTGCTATCCAGGGAAACCAGGGACTAACTTTGAAAGGGTAGGATGAATAACAAAACATCTCTCTGCTCTCAGAAGGCACAGACTATCCTCAGACAGGACATCTGACACTGAATATGTGGGATATTCCTTATTTATCCACATGATAGATGATAGACCGTTGATAGACCAATGTTTTAGGGGAGAAAAAGATTTCTCATTTGAAAAGGCCACTTTTTCACCCAACAAAGGGCTGAGTTCGGCCTTTGTGACCTTTGACCCCTCAGACTGTGATTCTCGATGACCTAAATGAGCCCATGACGGAAGCAGAGATGTCTCATGTGCTACTACTATCTCAGCCGGGACACTTCTGTAAAAGACATTTTTAATCTCAGCGAGGCACTTTCATGGTAGTTTCCTGGTAATGTGGTACTAATCATAAAATTATATAATAAATAATAATAAAATTCCAAATAATTTATTGCAAATGTAACCAAGTCTTTAAGTCAGTGCACAGGTCAGCTGAGTATACACAAATGTTAAATGTTTTTCGTATAATCTTTAGTCTTAACTCTGGTAAGGTGTATTTTGGATATAGTAGGTATGTTTATGCATGTATGCTTGTGAAACACACAGCACACGTCCTGCGTGCATGGTTGTGTTATTTGGGATAAAACAGTATTAAGCAGCTGATCGGAGCTCAGTGTCTGAATGGTTGCATTAACTCACTAATCCTGAGGGGAGAGGGGCAGTCGGGGCAGGAGCTCATCATCTCTTCTGCAGCACAACAGCATGCAGCTATTGTGCACTTAGTCCACAACAAAGCATTATGGTGCTAAAGACTCACTCAGGCACCGATAAACGTCTTAATTTGATTTAAATTTAAATAAAGTTCAGGAAAAAGTAGTATCCTGTTCTGTCTATGCCCATGAGGAGTGCTTTGGGCCTTTGGCTATCATGACATACATTTGTTTGTACTGACACTTAAATGAGGAGAGTAGAATTGCACTGCCACCAAGTGGTGAACGTTGTATTACTGAAATAAAATCACAAGCTGGATGAGAGATGAGTAGTTGGCCACTAGGTGTCCCCATTAGACAACCTGCTGTAACTGTGACGTCTGACTGAGGCCTCTGGAAATACTGTAGTGGAAAAAGAAAGACATGATCCTTCACTGCTTGGCCTTTCTGCACTTGATGAGTGATTGAAGATCAGTCATCTGATAGACACAATATGCTGAGAAAACCTAACAGCCTCTTTAGTGTGCAAATTAAACATTTTACAGTAATGTTGCACAAGGTAGAGACTGAATAAAAGAGAAAACATTTGTTGAGATCTCATCTTTTAAACACAGCGTGCCGACAGAGTGAGTAAGGAGTGGGAATAAAATTAACCTATTTACATGTAAACTGGTTGATGGAGTGTGTTTGGATCAGAATAATCAGGCTAATGGAGGTACCTGGGGACTTGGCTCTATCAGAAATCTGCATGCTGTCCTCTATCCAGCGAGCGAACATATCAAACTCTGTAATTATTTCCCATGAAAGGACATGAAAAAGGATTAATCAAGAAAATCTGAATGATTAAATCTTCAAAGGCAGCACTGAAGAGCAAGGGCTAATAGGAAAGAGGGAAGTGGTCGATGCTTTCATCCTTGAGGTGGAAGAAAATGAAGAACACAAACAGACAGTTCTCTCCAGGACTACTGGCACAGTGGGCTGAAAAGGAGGCAACAAATATTACTCTTATTTGTGTTTAATGTTATTGCTTGATCAATGTCACTTTGATTTTGTGTGTTAATGCCTATATAGATAATGATATAAATGGGTGGGTCTAGAATCAACCACAACGTGTTGAACTCCCCACAATGTAAAAACAAAATCAGTACAGTGGGGCCACAGGTTGCACCAACCAATTAAAAAGGAGTCATGTCACAAACATCTAAGACATTAATTGACAAATAATGTCCCTACAAGAAAAACAATGCATCTCAATATCCATTTTCTGAAAAGAAAAATGTGGGCAATGCCAGTGACTGGCATTAATCAATAATGTATTCAAGCATAAATTTAAAGTACTTGCACTTTGCTTCTACTTTATACTTCTACTTCCCTACATTTCACAATGAAATGTCTTTACACTTTTCACTATTTATCTGACAGCTATAGTTACTAATTGATCTGCAGAATAATATTTTACATTAAAAACATATGAACCTGTTCTAAAGTATAATGGTTGTTAAAGACTAACCTGCCCAGCAGTATATAAAGTAAAGCTGAACATTATGGTGCTTACATGTTTACACATCAGTAATAATTTCCAAATACTACGGTACTTTAATTTTGGTACTTTTAAGTACATTTTGCTGATAATACTTTAATGATGATTAATCTGTATTCTCTTACAGAAATGTATTTGTTTCATATTCTTCTTTTACCTTCTTCTGAGGACAGAAATCCCCTGCCTCAATGTACGAGGTGTCGTATTACTTATGGACTATTAATTATCTGAGACAAATCATTACTTTAATTATCTGGGTGAATGAGTTACGTCGGCCCAAACAGCTCCATATGTCAATGGGAATGCAGACGTTCATAAACATTAATGAGGCATTTATAGAGCAGAGGAAGAGGAACCCAATGTCCTGCTTTTCTCTGCCGGATGTAATGGTGAGCGTTCTTGTAAAAATGTTATGGCAGAGAGAGAGCGAGAGAGGGAGAGGGAGCGTTTTAGAGAGAGAAGAGCGACCCTGAGGGGGAAAGGAATCAGTGTGTGTGCGTGTGTGTGTGTGTGTGTGTGTAACTGTATCCCCCTGGTGAAATGTGCTTACTGCTCCAGTTTGCTGTCCTTCGCCACTGTCCCTTAACCTAACCCCTATGTGACATGGTGCCAGAAGGTGTTTGTGTGTGTATGTTTGTGTGTGTGTGTGTCCATATTATGCAAATGAAATAAAAGTGAAGGTGTCTGCCCCAAATTTAACCGGAATATGAGTTTACATCTCTCGCAGAAGTGTCACAACCTGCCAAGCCTGACAGGCACAGTGCTATTACTACTTTTACTGCTAGCATTAAACACTTGTTTTTTTTAACTAACCTATCTCATTTACACAGGAGCACTTCACATACTGCCATTAAACTTTTAATATAGCTTTGATAGCCTGTGCTTAACCCCTCATTTATCTATCATATTCTGTAGGACGAGTTGTAAAATGCAGTACAGCTTATTCAAAGGCCTTATAGCATATCAGAATTAGGCTGACATTTACTCGACATTGCGCCATGCGTCAGTCTCACCTCAGGCCTCATCTCCTGCGCCTCCATCTAATACTTTTCTATCTCCAAGAAACTACACTTGCAAGCACATTTATGATATCCAATCTGAATTTACACTTACTGGCAGCGGAGTGAAATCGACATGCTAGCACACAGAAGCCCAACAGTATCATGTTTGTAAATTCGTGTGACCATGTATATCTCAGAGCCACCCACATTTTAATTTCATCATCCCAGCTATTCCAGCACTTCATTTTGGGTGTTTCATTAGATGACAAATTGAACTGCGTGATGAGCTGAGAGTGTTTTGGACTTGCAGTAGATCAGATTGACTCTCACCACTTTCATCGCCGTCATTTCCAGCCTCAGCAGGACGCTATTTTTGTATACTACCTGCCCAGGAACCAAACCACAGACAAACAAAGTTAGCGACTAGCTGGTGAACATAGTTGAGCAGTTCGCAGCTAAAGAGGCAGATATTACCAGAAGAGAAGCTAATGTTGCTCAGATGTGTAAAAACGGTTTGCTAACAAGCTTGTCACAACAACTTTATAAGGTGATAATACAAGTGGACCCCCAAGTGGACAACATTTTTTCAAAGAAATTAATATTTATGCTGTTATACTAACATTTCTGGATAATCAGTTCTGAAACATATAATATGGATAAAATAAGCAGACTCTGTCTTGTCTGTTTACTGGTTAATCAAGCAAATTAAATATCTCACAAATGAGGGTATTTGTTACACTGATACAAAAATCAAACACAAATCCTAAATGGGTTATCTGCCACAGTACAGTATAACAAGTTGACAAATGTATATTCTAGTCTAGTCTCAGTCAGGGTGTATATTGTGTCATAATATCATTTTGATAAAGGTTGGTGGACTGTGAGAACACCACTTTTTATCCCTGACAAAGTCTGATGTCGTTTATAAATAAATCATAGTGTTGCCTATAGTGTCCAAACCTAGTGTCTAACGTGCTTTTGCATTGTTGAATTTCTAGAGCACCTTAATAACTGAAGTTCTGTTACTTTAAGCCATCTTGCATTCCCCTAATGGTTCCCCCTGCACCTTTGTATAAAACACTGTATTATCCACTTCACTTTGTGAACTTGCTGACACATTTGCAGAATCAAAACACCAAAAGACAATTAATTGCATGTATTTGCAGTTAATTATTTCATCTGGCTATCAACTCACAAATGTGCATGTAATCAAAAAGGTGCATGAGATTTGTCTTCCCCTCAGATATACAGTAGTATTTGTGCTATGGTTTGGATAGTTGTGTGACAGATTTTGTCTATTATTTATTTACAGATTTAACATCTATCTGCTATCTGGGAAAGAAACCGGTTGGACAGAGCCATTTGTGTGGGAACCCATTTCCAAATATAACATATCCACCTGCAAACCATCTGTTTCATCCGCCAATCACATTTCCTTCTTCGCCATGTCAACATTTTCTTCCTATCCTTCACGTCTCTCAAGTTTCAACAGCTTGCCACCCACCTCCTCCTCAACAACACAAAACTCCAATCCTTGTTTCGTCTGATCTGCCATCCGTCGCTGGGTCCCCCTCCTTTCTCTCCTGCCCCTCCTTTTCCTTACACTCTCTCTCTCTGCTTGTATCTCCCTCTTTCCACAGTTGTCCTCACATATTAGGTTCCCCCGCCGTAAGAGGCAGAATTAGCCTCTGGAATCTTGTGCACTTGTTCCTTCGCTCCCAGGAAAGAGGTGAAAAATACACACAGAGAAACAAAGAGAGGGATTAAAAGGAATCCGAAAAGAGAAAGAGACTGAGGGGAAGATGAAGAAACTGAACATCAAGCTGCCTGCTGTTTGATGCAGCCATACTGTGGGCATGTGTCTGCCTGTGACAAGCTTTTCCCTCTCCACTCACCAGCTGACTGGAGTGGGGTCTGCGCTCATGTCGCTCAGTGCTACTTTATTTATCTCTTCACAGTAACGTGAGCGTGAACTTTTATTTATTCCACTCAGAGAGGACCTCTGTCTGCATTGCTTTATGCTGGCTGACACACTGACCTTTGGACTCTCTACTGGACAAAGGATTTGTATCACTTCAATCCTAGTGAAGAACAGAGGTGACCAATGTGGGGCTCAGGTAAGATCATCACCGAATACTGAGCAATGCAACACCACCCACAACTCTGCGCATTCCTCCTTTGATCACCTTAAAATGAACTGATAGGTACATAAGCCAGGACCGCTCATTATTGCAATATTCGGAGCAGAAATAAAGAGCGGGATTACAGTCTTCCATGAGTCTTTGAAGGTCTCTCTCTTTGATGAAAGTTAGGGCAGTCTCTAACAAACGTCAGCACTCACTGTCAGACTAGAGTTTGCACTTAGACCTGGTCTGCCCCCTGACCTTTCACATACATTGTCGGTATGATGCAGGGAAGGAATGATGGAAGAAGGGAGAGGGAAGAAGGGAAAATAAATAAAGAGAGTGATTTTAGTCTTAAATAAACAGGGCACTGTCTGTGCACGTCATGACATTCCTGACCAAAATGTTCCTTCATTAGCATCACAGCAGTATGGAAGAGTTTGGCAGATGCAGGAGAAATAGTGAGCATAATGTGCAAGATACAGTTTTATAAGCTGGAGATTCAAATGATGGTCAGATCAGTTGTGTGCACATCCACGAAACCTGTGGGATAGATGCTGGAAATCAATGCAATACAAGGAATGAATTGTTGTAGTTGCAGTTGGTTGCATGTTGATTAGTTTACACATGGAAGTTGTTCACCCCCATTGTCATCATTGCAGTCAGCTTCTTCTGGTTAGGATTCTATCAGGTTTTTACCGGGAGACGAATTATCAGAGGTCTCCTCTTCTCCAAAGCAAATGGACCAGGTGATCAAAACTGGGAAAAAACTGAATAAAGCAGTTTCTCGTTTAAAAATTTCTCAGACGCTGTTTGACTGACAAAGGACAGTCCCCGGAGGGGTTGCAAGCCAAGCTGCTGTTAACATTTTCTCAGCTTGTTTCTCTGATAACTTAAGATCCAGACGTGATAGGCAGTGATGTAGTCTAATGTATTATAGTGGGTGTACTGTATATGTATATATTAGAGATGGTCCGATACCAATACCAGTATCGCATACTGCCTAAAACGCTGGTATCGGTATCGGGAAGTACTGGAGTTTATGCACCGATCCGATACCACTTAATAAAGCCCTAAAGAAAATCTATGTTAAAGTAGTTTATTTATGTTACTTTTCCGTTAGAGTTTAACCTGAGCCAGACCGACAACAAAGATAGAAATAATATCACATCCATACAGGGATTGTAGTATACAGTTAGTAAACATAATGGGACTTTGGGGAGGGGGGCATATCATATTGCGGGGTCTGGGTGCCCTCCACCAGGGAAATGTTGAGCATCAGAGACTTCATTTCCTGCATTCTGATACACTTTTATGAACCAATTTAATGTGGAAATACCTTTATTCAGCCTATGCAAAGATTAAATAAACAAAACACAGATGACAATTCTAAATATATCAAAAATATAACGGAAAGTATGTTGTTACGTGTCATTGATCATTTTTAAGTGGGTATATGGAAATCCTGGAGCTTTCTTAGTCGGGTATACTGCGTATACCTGCGTATCACGTAGACTACACCACTAGTGATAGAGGGAAAAAAAACGCTCTGGCTGGTTTTTATTTGTTTTTAAACCAATCAGAACCTCCCTGGGCGGCGCTAAGCCCTGAAGCAGCAACGGTGCTCTTGCAAAAAAGATAGAGGAGATAGCGAAGGGATGGATCAGGCACCTGAGAGCCAGGCTTTATTCCAGCAATGTACTGTACATCCGTTGAGCCAGACTTTATGGACATAAAAAAGAAGCAAATTAAAGGTGGATTGCGATTCTGGAGAAAGATTGTTGATATTTGAACTCAACACCCAAACAAATACACCGCTCCCTTAAGTGCTCCTTCAGAACGTTAGCATGTGCCAGATTTACCGTCCCTCTCACTCCCTCTTTATACATCCACGGCCTTTCCACTGTCCTGTGCACAAGCACCAAAGGAATAGTGTTGTGTGGCTCAGTCTGAGCCACTGTTTTTGTTTTACATGAACAAGGGAATTTTTTTCAGCGTGCACACAGAACAGACAGCTAGCGGACCCTGAGGAGATATTCGCTGAATTTGCAGTTTTTAATCAAGTTCAATTGTTTTACAACTTGTATGTTTGAGGATTTTCTGCTTTTTGTATATGTGTATAACAGAGGAGGATTAATTGTTAATGTTGTTAGTTGAAACACAGCTTTATATCATACCGTTTTTATTCAGTTACGTGTAAAACAACTGATATTAATAAATGTTCAGGGAACATTACATTTGTTTAAAAAAAAACAACAACCAATCGAGCCCATTCCCCAACAACGCACAACATGTGCCTGTGAACTACTTACCTCCTACAGTAAGTGTACAGAGATGAGTTTAGTCTAGTGTGTGTGTATATTTGTGTGTCTCCATTCTAGCAACACCTATGTTAACCTCTGAGGTGCCATAAACAGCCGCTCTCTGCGCCTCCACTGCACTCACTCTGCCAGGAGAGGAGAAATACATTCTGTTTGTCTATTTACATCCAATAGATTTACACAAAGAACACAGCTGGCATCTTTTTAGGTTTGTATGTTTGGACCTGAGTTAAAATCCGGACTCTCTGACCACAAAGCACACAAAACAGCAGAACCAGTAAAAAGGCACAACGTTAAATTATACTATTGTTATCAGTCACCAGGGTTTGTCAAGAAGTACTTCACACAATTTGATTGTGTAATGCATTATTAAATTTTACTTGTGCATGCAGGATAGAAAATGTTAGTTATGCAAGAAACGGAAGTTGCTTTCATCTCTTCAACATTGTCTGTTTGGCCACTTTAACCAGTAAGTGGCTGATTCAAACCAATGCTTCAGGCCGTTTAATCGGTGTTACACATGAAACGAAGACTTCATTAAATGCTGGCAGGCCTCCTCAGGACTCACCACTAATGACGGCTAAAGTTAGAGTTCAACAAGCCTGTCAACACATTTATGGCCTCCTGGGGAATGATAGGATAGTTGAGGTCACACGCACATACTGTACACACGCTTGCCTACTGGCTGCACTGCACGCTACTTACAACACTAATACAAACTTGAATCATTATAGCTTTAGTTATATTAAATATATTTAAGCAAAAGAAAACATGACATTTCACTCAAAACCACAAATGTCAACCTAAGTTTGGCACTATACAAAAAGGAACCATCCAGGATCCATCATCTGGGAAACATGTATATAGGAAATTGATCAATACCAGTATAATGAGATTGATACTTTAGTTTCAGTTTCTCTCCAGTATGTGCTGCTGCGGTTTCATCAAAGAAGCGATCTGGCTGTCTGTGTCTGTGTAAGTGCTGCTGCGTTAAGTGCCGCTGCTCCTGTCACAGTGCGGAGCAAGCACACTTTGCTCCTCCTCTGTAAAATCACAAAAACACTTAGGCTAAAGGTCATTAAAATTCATCCACCTTAATTATTAAAAAGTATCAGAATCGTATCGGTATCAGCGATACTGGCCCTGTATTTGGTATCGGAAGGATACCAAATATTGCAGTATCGCACACCACAACTGCCCATTGAACAAGGCTGAGAAAAAACTTTGGTTACACTTTACTTGAAGGTATCTACATAAGAGTGACATGACACTGTCATGAACGTGTCATAAACATTATAAACAAGTCATAAACGTTTATGACATAACGCTTCTGTCATTAAGTGTCATTCGTTTTTTGTCATGACAAGTTAGGGTTAGAGTTAGAGTTAGGGTTCATGTGTCATGACCGTGTCATGTGTTCATGTCACTCTTATGTAGATACCTTCAACTAAAGTGTTACCTAAACTTCCCATGGTTGAACCTAATTGCAAACTCCTGCAATAAAGGCTTGTTTTTGTAAATTATAACTTTGACACTCTGCTCCTGCTCCTACATGAATGAAGGCATGCTGTTTTATATATGAATGGTAAAAGCTAATCACAGGTCACTCTTTAATTCAGTGTACTGTATAATAACACATTTCAACCCAAACAGTTTTTATTTTCTCTCTGAGAACCAGCAAAGTGTTTTAATAAGTGAACAACTTGAACAACTTAGACACACACACACACACACACACACACACACACACACAAACACGCATGATGCGTCACCCGAGCCCAGTGGTCCGGTTTCAGTTTCCCATGGTGACATCCATTAAAGTCATGCTGTGTCTGCCCCTTTACCCTTAGACAGCCACATTAGCACCTGGCCCATTGGCCACAACAATACACCTACATGCATTATTCAGCCCGACTCCACTAATGAGGAAACCTCATCTCTCTCTCTCTCTCTCTCACACACACACACACACACACACACACACACACAGGTTGACATGTAAGCACTATCTGATTCACTGTATGAATTTATTTGTTATAAATTATGTAGAAATGGATCACCTCATGATGCTCAAAGCTGGAGGTCATGTCTGATCTTGTGGGCAATAATTAGATGAAATCTTGAATATACATCAGCTTTGAATACATTGAGCTAAGTACTAAACTAACTTAGTTTTTTAGTTCATTCAGCACTCTCTGCCTGTCAAACAGCTGTCTGCATTCTCCTTTATCTTCCTGCTCCATCACATCTTCCACATTTCCTCACCTTAAATGTTCATCCTCAGTCAGTCTGAGTTAACGTCAGTCTCTCCTCCACTCCCTCCAACGCTTCATCGAGTCTCTCAAGCTGTCAGTCTCCGCTGCACCTCCGTGTCTGGTTTTCTTTTTGCTCTGTTCAAACACTTTTCTGAAAAGGCAATTTTCAACGTGAACATTTCATTTAAAATTCTATTACATGTAAAAAATGTAACACCCAACACTCAAACAAACAGGTAAAAGGGAGACCAGAGGAGACATTTAGCCTCATTTAGGGGGAGGATGTTGTTAGGGCAGACGTGTTTTAGATGCCTTTAGTGTGAGGCTCGAGGCAGAGTATATAGAGTGAGACAAGGAAAGACATGAGAGAGAGAAAAAAATGGTCAATAGTAAACAGCAGATAAAAGGGTGACAGAGGGAGAGCAGAATTGACAGCAGCATTATCACTCTGCTTCCTCATTCACTCATTCATTGGCCGAGCCCCCGGCCAATCGCAGCGCAGGAATGCAAGGTGCCTTTAGGTTATACCCAACCCCAAAATATTAGAGAGCGAGAGAGAGAGAGTGAGAGAGCGAGAGAGAGAGAGAGACACGCTGTGGTGCAGAGGTTCCTCCACTGAAGCAGGGCTCCATCTCAGCTGTATTCTCTGGTGTTCCTGTGAATATATAACAGTGAATAAATTACAGGCTTCCTTGCAGTAGTCTGAGTGTGTGTTGTGTTGCAGTCGGGGCTGCTGCTGTGCTCCTCCTCTGGCAACAGCTGGCTGAGCAAGAGACGCGTGTTGAGATCTAAAGGAGAAGCATCTCATGTGGACGAAGGGAAAGGAAGAGACACAGAGTAGGGATGCAAAGTGAAGGTTGTAATGTTGGGATGTCTTTTTTTGTCCCACGTTGAGTTTTGAGAGCCAGAGAGGTGGACACTTACGGTTTGAGTCACATCAGCAGCTGATCGAGGGAGAGAGGAGTTGAGCGAGAAGATAACGTGGAAAGAGAAGTTGACAGTGGACGTGTACAGCATGATCTTGGGTAAGACGATATCAGAAAGCTATTCTGTCTTTGCTCCTATTGATTTGCTTGTTTTTTACAGTTACATTCCTCTTCTGCCAAGGTAATCACTCATTTCTGGCACTAACTTTTGGCTTCATGTGGTGCTGTCGCCAACTTAGATGCGTCTTAGATGATGTATTTAGTTTTTCATGTAGTCATGGTTAGAAAAAGACCAGTGAAAGATGAAAGGGTTTCCGTCTTTAGAAAATCAGTAGGATGGTGTGAGCAAGGCTCCTTGCTCTTCCTGTTCATGTGACGTTCCTAATAGAACTTCATTCTTATTAATTAGTGTGTTAATAATGAATCCTGTAGTCATCCAAATTATTCAAATATGCATATGCAAATTACTTTCTCTAGTTTTTGTGTCATATTTGCACATTCACAAAATAGCATGAAAAGAAATCCAAAAAAGACAGAAGAGGTCAAGAGGTCATTATCCTTAGACAATGGACCTTGCCTAGAAATTACTTTAATAGATTCAAAAGTGCTGAACCAAACCTGTTAGTTAAAATATAATAAAATAAATTATGCAACAATTTTAACATTGACACAACTTCAGAGTACTCCGAGATTATAATTTATATATATATATATATATATATATATATTATTTGTAATATTTTAAAATATAATTTATATGCAAATTCGTTATTAGTGTAAAAATGTTTTGTAAAAAGCATTTAGTGTATTTAGTTAAATTATGCTGCTGTTCATGACTGCAGAATATTACAGAGCTGCTCAATGCGTTCAGTTTTATTAAATAAAATACACAAGGACATTGTAGAATTAGCCTATATTAACATGCACATCCTGTACTAGATTTTTATTTAAAAGACTAAAACGCAGATTCGTTAGATCAATTCATTTTGTATCAATGTGACGCAGTTACAAACAGTAGACTTTAGACTTTTTCAGTTTCAACATTTTATCAATATTAACGCTTTCTTCTACAGTAGTCTTAAATTTGATTAACTACAATGACCTTGTTCCATGTATGTGTGTGTTAAATAAATATTTGACTACTTATTTTTGTTTGCTTGCTCTTTCCCCTGCTTGTGTCTTCCTGTGATCTTCCTGTGAGTTTGTGCTTGTGGTAACCCCTCCCCCGGAGCTGAAGCTTTAACTCTGTATGCATTAGACACTAAACACACTGACTCAAGATCACAACAACATGGGGCGATGGGGTTTTATATACTGCATTAGTTTCCTTACACTGAGATACAGATTTAAGTCTAGAGACCGAAATAGTGTCCATGAAAGGCGACAACAATGACAGTGCTGAAAGGAAAGATGGAAGAACAAACACAGAGAAAAAGTATCCTCTCTGTCTGTGTATCACCAAAAACATATCGCCATTCCTTGTCAGCGCCATGTTAATACTTTATTTCTTTAATGAAAGGCAAAATTAAACCCATTTGGCCCATTTAAAGGTCCCATGGCATGAAAATTTCACTTTATGAGGTTTTTTAACATTAATGAGTTCCCCTAGCCTGCCTATGGTCCCCCAGTGGCTAGAAATGGTGATAGGTGTAAACAGAGCCCTGGGTATCCTGCTCTACCTTTGAGAAAATGAAAGCTCAGATGGGCCGATCTGGAACCTTCCCTATATGTCGTCATAAGGGGGAAAGGTTACTTCCCCTTTCTCTGCTTTTCCCATGGCTTTGCCAGTCCAGAGAATTTGGCCCACCCATAAAAAAATGAGCTACGACCACCAGCTGGTCAAGGCCACACTCCCACCCTCCACCTTGCCCCCCCCTCTCTCCTCTTCAATAGCTACAGACACAGAAATGGCAAAGCTCATTGTGGGACTGGCTCTGGGGGCTGTAATTCTGCACCAAGGCTGAATTTCGGGAAAGAGACTTCAGATACAGTATTAGGGAACCACTATATAAAAGCATCCAAAAAGCAGAATGTCATAGGACCTTTAAAAAATGGCCAAGGCTTCTTCTCATTCAGCACTATGAAACGTTTCTGGCTTGCATCCCTGTTCACTCAACCAGTAGCTATGAAGTAATCCATACACACAAAATCTCCCCACTCATCAATGTCTGCCAAAGGAATCACAGGTGCATGTTGTCATTGATAAGCAACATGACCTTTGAAACGAGTTAATGCAGCATGGGATGAAAAGTATTGACATTTAAAACGGATAAATGCGCCTGTCACTCTGTATATTTGACAAACTGACACATATTTCATATGTCTGCTAAGCCAGAAACTCATTCACAGAACAAAACCAGCACTGGTAAGCAAAGAAGGGAAGGTCAAATAACTAAAGTTTTATAGTTACAGTATGTATAACATATACTGTGTGTCCAACCCAAAATATCTTGTGGTGGATGGGCAAACAAAGCATGTTGGACACAGGACACATTTACCATTTACTACCGACAGTCAACATCAACAGTGACCACAATCTTTTCCTGACCTTACACTGGGATCAGACTAAATGATATCTGCCTGAAAATGGTAAAATCCAACATATGTTTGTCGTAGTAGAAGACCAATGGAGCATCTGGGACACCTCATGATAAAGAAACTAGTGTCAATGATTTTTTTTGCTAATTTCTATGAAGTGTCCTATGACTCATAAGAGCACAAATTGCTTCTCTGGTCACAAGTGAAAAAATGTTGAAGCGAAAGATGGATGATATTGGTGCTATTAGGTGGATCTGGGAAATCCATTCCATTTCTTTCCAATAACCTACAGTATGCATACCATGCAAGTTGTGAAAGACAACAAGCTATTATTAGTCAGGGTACATGCAGGCTACAATGTTTAGTCTACTGTTACGGTTGGCCAAGTCACAGCATCATCAAAGTTATTACAATTCATCCTGTGAGGGACATGAATGCCTGTACAAAATTTGATGGCAATCCATCTGGTAGATTTTCAGATATTTTTGTCATTAGGGTTTTATCCTCTGGCTGATCTGGATATCTGTTATGTGTTTCATGGCAATCCAAAAATCTCAACTTGCTTATCTCTATGGATAAAAGATTAGGGGCTGACCAAAATTATGTGCTGGGGACTGTGAATATCTATACATTTGATGACAATCCATTCAATAGTTGCTGAAATATTTAAGTTGGCAATATTTTGTATTATATTTAAGAGATATTTTGGAAGGCAAAGTATCTTGTCCTGCCGATATGGGAGTCAGATTAGACAATATCTTGACATATTTTGTCATTTTGTTTGGAGGACTTGTTGACCATAATTATAAAAGTACAAGGCCTTGAAACCTGCTGCACAAAACACTTATGTCTGTAATTTACTGGTTTCAAGGATGCTAAAAATGGCAAGAGGGCATTAAGGCTGAGCATAGTCTCTTTGTTGTTTATTGTCCTTAAGGTATGCAAACCACAGCTGAGCCACTAGCCTGACTCTTACCCCGCATAACCCAAGACTGAGCTATAGCATTAAACCACACTAGCCTTCAGTCTCCAAGCAGCTCCCAAATGGAGCCTGTAATTTCTTCTTCCGTGGAAAAAACAAAACATTATGCTATATGTAGATCAGGTGCATAATTCCTATTTTTGTCCTTTTTTGATGTTTCTGTCTATTGAAATTCAAGTATTCATTGCCTTTGTGTGCTCTCTATTGTTTAAGATCATAAGGACATGCACCTGGCTTCTGTATGTCTGATGTCATTGTTGTGCATGTGTGTTCACCCTTTTGCACGTGCCTTTGTGTGTTTGCTTGTGTACTTTACATGCTCAGGTTTCTGTAGATCAGTATCTGCAGTGGTGTGTTCTGCCAGCTCCCAGCAGGTGTGTAAATGGTTTGACACACAGAATAATGATGTGAGGAAGGGCTGCGGGTCATGTTGAAATGGTGGATCTCTTAATGGTCCTTACTTTGCTCTGCATGGTTCCATGAGGTGGTGCTCTCTGTTTGCCTCAAACTGTGCTACATCATGACTGCAGAGTAATGAAACAGAAAGTTTGCAGCCAGGTTCAGGTTGTTCCGACGCCACCCTTAAGAGCTTAAGCCTGAGAGTAGCCACAGATTGATATTCACAAGCCTCTTTATGAAACAAAGCTCCCAGGATCCAGCATCTTAACATTCACATAAGTGCCAAGAACTCAAAGGCATAAATGGCTGGTTTCATAAATATACTGTTAAAATCAAATCTTTACTGTCTACTATACCTTTCTGTAGCTTAAAGGGAAATTCCGGTATTTGTCAAACTAGGTGTAGACCTTCATATTTAAGTCTATTGTAACTATTGGTAATGATAAGATTAAATTCATCTCACAACAACTTTGCTCTAGATATTTAGGAAACATGGACTCCAGCAAGAGCTATGTGGATTGTGGCAAGGTGAGCTAGCCAAGGAACTTGTTTTGGTGGGACATATGCACCCCGATAAAAGACAACGCCACATACAATTATATTATATTATTATATGAAGTTAAGTGTTCACACAATACAGTAATGTGAGCTATTTAAATTAGCTTAATTCATGGTTAAACGTAATTTGCTCTTACCAGTGTATGGCGTTGTCGCTCTATAACAACATTACCTTACTTCATCTTGTGATCCTGTTATAATTACTACAGCCTTTAGAGGGCTTTGTCACTAGTGCGTAAACAGATTGCTGAAACAACTGATGTTGTCATAAATGTTTCAACTGATCCTGAGTCTTTGTGAGTCAACTTCATAAATGTGCAGACATGAGAGGAAAAAGCAGAGAGAAATGGAGTTCCTGGTGCATTCTGAGACTGAAACAAAGACTGCAAAAACTGCCTGGCAGTCAAATTCGTACTGTTTATGTGATAAAAATATCATGGTAACATTGTCAAAGTGAAGAAAGCAGTCCATTCAGCACAGCTGCTTGTAAGGGTTAACCTTTGGCTGTCACAAGCAAAATGTCAGACATGCATGAACAATTTGGGGTTATTTTGTTGACCAGGGAGGGGGGTCTACCCTTAGGTTGTCTACATGTCATGTCTTCTTTTAAGCATACACACAAATCCCGAGACATGGAGTTGGGAGGACAGATCATGTATGGTTCATTACTGATGTGTGTTTGCAGCATTATCTGTTCGGTTGTCAGTCAGAATTTGGAATTTTTAATACATACTGAAGTTGATCTTCTACAAATATTTCCACAAATGCCATGGGGTCAGTAGGAACACATATATCTGGGTAAATTGGATTTCCAGCGGCTTTCTGAAGTTAACAGATGGCATTCTTTCTGTACATTAAGCTGCAGATAAATATGTCTCTTTACATCCTCTGGTCACCTTGGACTCACCTCAAAACATGCGGCTCCCTCCCCCTCCTTAATGCTTTCCTTCTCTTTCCACCTCACCTCCCCCCCTCGTCCAGACCTCTTTTCCTCGCTCAATCGACTCAATCCACTCAGCCCCACTGCCATCATTTCCCTCCAAGCTCAGCTCCACTTCCTTGCCAATCAGGGAGTTTTTACCACTTTGTGATGTTCAATAATCCAACACTACCAAAAGACAGAATTTTTCATGAGAAATTGCTGGTAGGGAAAAGACCAAACACAGCAATGTACTCCCATCATTACATAATGATTTTAATTTTAACAAGAGAGGTGCAAAATCTGTAGGTGAAAACAAAAGCCTTCATTGATTGTATACACTGCATGGCTTCAGAGAATGGGGCTGCAGAAGGACTGGCTGATATCAAGAGCACTGCGTAACGCTTTTGTTTTTATCAACCTTGTTGACACACACACACACACACACACACACACACACACACACACACACACACACACACACACACACACACACACACACACACACACACACACACACACACACACACACACACACACACACACACACACACACACACACACACACACACACACACACACACGTTTCCAGTGAAAGAGGACTTCTGAGAGTTCTCTAGGAGGTGGCATTTAAGCCTGGCCACTGGGGCGCAGAACATCTATCATTAAAACAAAGTGCAGACTGAAATCAACCGTGTGCTCCTCCAGCAGCACTCAGCTCTTCACCGTGTCCTCTCTTCACTGTCCAGATCTCACACAGACAAACACAACATTAATCAGAGTTGAGCCAATAAGTTACTCCTTTTAGTGCATCATTCATTCAGACTACAAAGGTTTGTGTGTGTGTGTGTGTGTGTGTGTGTGTGTATTGTCGCCTGTCCCCAACTTAGGTTGAAATAGCTGCCTTTGACTTGAGGGTAAACTGAGCTGCAGTAAATTGGATTTCATGCTCGGTCCTTCACAGCAGCAGTATGCAACACCAAGACAGAGCTATCTTCCCCCTGCAATCACGACAAAGTTAACACTCTTTTTCTTTAAAGGTTAGACCCTCTAACACAGTTGCATTACATTTACACCACATAGGAGAGAGCTGATGTAACAATCAAGTTATTTATTTATATACTTATTATTTATTTAACAAAGAACTGGTTATAATGTCACCTGATGCCAAAATGTGGCCAACGAAACATTCCTGCCACAAAATACCAAATAGGAGTCATAAATCATTTGAACAGATGACGATCGTCGCCATACTAATGGTGTCATCTGCCACCAAATGTTGAATCAACTTTGTGCACAAAATCTGTGACAAAGACAGCCACAGGGTTTTGTCAGGGGAGGCTGGCTAATCTGCCACAGAAGCTCATTTCAGAGTCTTCTGTGCACAGCAGCCCATTTAGATGCAGATGTAAGGCGGCTGGCATCGTGTGCCAAGCAGGTCCTCTTGAGTGTGGAGCTGGAACTAAAGGTGGCCTGAATATAATTTTTTTTTTTATTTCTCTTTTTTTCAGTGGGCCCCTGCAGTGCTTCTGCCTCTCGTCAGACTTCATTCTGTTAGACAGCATGTCACCCAGTATCCTGTCCCATCATAGAGCACAAAGATGGAGGCAGGCAGGGAATACAGAGAGGCTCCAGCGACAACAGTGACATTGACATTACCTCTGTGATCATTAAACCTAGATTCGCTAAATGAATTGCCAATTTGAGAGGCCTTAGTCACAGTATATTGGTGTGTGCAGGCCTGTGTGTGTGCACACGTCTGGGTTTGTGAAATGTACTGTGACAATAAGATCCAGTCTCGGTTTTTCCCCCTCTCTGTGTCTCTTCATTTCTGTCCAACTACCTCTCTCTCACAATCTACACAAAAATTCAATAAGCTATTACACAGACATTGATCTTTTTCTCACCCAAACATTTGCATTAGAAAAAAAAAGTCTGTAAGATGAGGGGCTGGGTGAGACAGCGCTGTCTGTTCATTTTAGTGGAGAGAAGGAGCAATAGATGGTGAGGCCTGGATTTATAGAGTTTGGCAGCACTTTAACACTTTAACGCTTCTCAGAATGTGTCCAATCAATGCGCACCCTCCCTGCGTGGTCGGTGTTGAAGAGTCGTGGCATTCACTTATCTGATGTCATTGTAAATCACTCAGGAGGAGGGTAGGTCAGGGGATGCTGCTGCTACCCTCACACCACACCAAGCTGCTGCTGTGGGATGGTGCACAATATGACCCTGAAAACACTGTGTGCCAAGCCAACGTTAAATTCATCACTCTATTGTGAGCATCTGCACAGCAAATGCAGATTTATAAGTAACAGCAGACATGGTTTGACCTTTAAATTGTAATGTGGCCTTTAATGAGCTGCAGATTTACCAGCGTTTATTTTGAGTCAATCCCACATGCACCGTCCTGTAAATAATCACTAAATCACCAAGTCACCAAGTGAAATACACGATTTACTCAAGTTTGACTAATATTTTTCTACAAACTACAGTGCCCAGCTGAGCTGTTTAAGAAAATTCTAGAGCCTTTTTTAAATTAAAGGATTTATCTGTGACCCGTTTTTTAAAGATTTACATCTTCAGTAGGAATAAAATGGACAGTGGACTTTGCGCCACAGACAGGCTGGGGAACTCAAAGTCTTAAAGTATGGAGTAACACATTGTTAGTTTGGGTCTTTAGATGTGTTTTCTTCAAATATAGAATATCACCTTCCTTATGCTTTAATATTTACATTTTTAAACACAGGAATAAAAAGAAAGAAAGTATAAGTTTCTATGATAATTAAAGAGACGTATTTTTATGTTGCGATTGCTTACTCTCTTTCCTTCATGTTATCTGGTGTTGAGCGTTCACTCATTCCTGCATGTTCCTATGTTGGTGTGAACCAAGGTGTGTTATTACCGCTGGTTTTTCACTCAGCACAAGCCTTGCTGTGGTTGGTTAGAGAGGTGATAATGGCCGTCATGTGAGCTGTGGGATTCATGGCATGAAGGACATTTAAACCGTGACCTCCACTTTTATATCTTGTTTCCCTTTCTACCTTTTTAACTCCCTTCTTCTCAGGCAGCATATGCAAAAACAGCCACAGACAAATGGCAATAGCTACAGCTGAGCCTCAGCTGCCACAGCTTCCCAAGGAAGGAAGCAGTCTGAAAAGAAATGCCAGAAGGAGAGACTCCCCTCCATCTATTTCTGATCCTGACAGCACATTCTTAACGTCTCCCCTTCTGTCAGTGAAAGGATCCTCCTCTGCTGTTACTAATATAGCCTTTTCTTCCCCACATTTTGACAAGTGATTATTTTTCTTTTCATATGAAACTAAATTGTCATCACAAAGCGGTGGCAACAAAGGATGACTATTGCATATAATCTCAGGAGAAAAGGTTATACAAATGCTCTCGGCATAGCCCGATTGGGCCTGAAGGACCCTGCTAGTTTTTTACGCTAAATCGAAGATGAGCTACGGGAAGCAGAAGTGGAGAGGAGGGAGCAAAACACAGAGTATGAGGAGAAGGAAAAGGAGGAACAAAACGGTTAGAAGGGCTGGTGCTGGAGGAGAAGTACAGATGAGGGAAACACAGGAAGGCAGACAGAATAAGGGACCATGAAATGCGGATAAAAATTGTGCTTGGTGAGAGAGAGAGACAGAGGGAGAAATGGAGAAAAGGCAGATATCTGCTGCACCCCAGCTGCGAGGCTTAAGGAGCTTAGCCCTCCTGCCCATCACAGAAGACTCCTCAAGTGCAGGCATTCACCGCTGCTGAGCTACTACTGAGAGAAAAGTGAGCAAGAGAATCAGAGAGGAGAGGTGTGGGTGGGTAATGGGGCTCAATAATGCAGAAGGATGAGGATTCAGATTGAGAAAAAGGGGAGTATTAGATTAATTGAAACAGTGTTTCAGTTTAAACTAGTTTAACAGTAGGTACATGTTCTGATATAATGCTTAGCTTTAAAGAAACAGTTGACATGAAAGGCCAGAGCCATCTGTTTCCCATTTTCAGCCATGAGAGTTGTATCTAATTAGGCAAGAAAGCAGATGTGTATTTCCCTAAATGTTGAACTATTCCTTTAAGAGAATACACATCTTGTCACTAACATATTTGTGCAATGATTTCAGTTTGTGTTTCTGGACTTTATTGTCTACAGTATAAGACGAACACTTAATCAGATATATAAATTATAGGGCTTTATCCTTTTTTAACTTTTTTAATCTCTAATTTCCCTGTTTGTGCATCAACCACAGGAAGTGTAAACCGACCGGGCCCGGTCCCTGCCTTCCTCAGGAGCCCGTCTGTCATCCCAACCCCGCTGGACATGAAGCACTTCCTCCAGTTCCCCCTGGAGTCGCCACACCCGGCCAGCATCGGCCTCTTCCACAACTTTAACACAGTGAGTGCTCGCAGGCATACCTGCACACGAGTGTGAGCACATGTATGTGCACACATGGCGTCTGTAATTTGTTATCGTCTTGTTTCACTTAACAGAAGACAGAGCTGGTATTTAGTTGTGGTTTTGGAGCATTGCCTCGGGAGTGAAGGCAAGTGATAAAGTGCTGAGGATTTATACTGTATAATCCAAAATGATAAGGTGACAGCTGTTTACTTTTTATTCAGCAGAGTGAGTTTCAGCATAATTGAGAAAATGCCCAGGCGAGTGTTTTACTGCAATAAAATGAGTTACAGCTAATCAATTGTATAAGAGGCACATGGCTGGATTCTCTACAGTCAGCATTTTCTGTGGCTCCGTCTCATTTCTAGATTGGGTTTCATGTGAAGGTCAGCGTGGTGACAAACAGGGATGCACGTGCACCACACACACACACACACACACACACACACACACACACACACACACACACACACACACACACACACACACACACTCATCAAGCTTATCTTCATGCTCACAGGCAAAATGACCCTTCCGCAGGTTAATGATTCTTCCTGCTTCAGCGAGGACATTGAGTGTGGCCACCAATGCCAGAGCATCTCAATTCAAATCATTCTGTCCGCACAGTAAAATTTAAACACTGCTGTCATCCAGTGATAGAAAGCTGCAGCTCAGTGAGAGTCTTTAGCAGGACAACCAGCCTCCTCGTCCTTACAGACTGAAAGGACAGAGAGAAGAGCAAAGCGCCAAAAGAAACTTTTTGTGGAGTTCTGTGAGTTATCTAGAGAGCTTATATCAGGTTCACCAGGGTTACAGGTAATTTCCAGACTCTTAAGATTCTCAGGAATAAACTGTAGGTCTCACCTTCTTGCACAGTAAGGCAGAGAGAAAGAGAGTGAGCCTCTGGCACTCGATTCCAAACGCTCCAGAGGCAAATACATTTTCTGTAAGGCTAAAGGGTAATGCACATGTTATTAGTCTGTGTCAGTTACTCAGTTTGGGAAATAAATATTAATTTAAAGTTAGAATTCTTAAAATTAGTTAATATCAGACTGAACTGCAATTTTGTATTGCTTCAAGATTCAGGTTTTTTTTTTAAGATAATTTTGACAGGACAGCTAGGTGAGAAAGGGGCGAGAGAGGGGGAAGACATGCAAGAAATCATCACATGTTGGATTTGAACCCTCGACCTCTGCATCGAGGCATAAACCTCTCAGTATATGTGCGCCTGCTCTACCCACTGAGTCAACCCGGCCACAGATTATTTAATAGGCCTGAACCAATCAGTAACAAGTATCTGTCCCACATCATTTTCAGCTGAAACAGAAGCTGCAGGAGTGCATGCTGGGAGCAGTTAACAATTTTCATGTCGGGTGAAGAAATAAACTGATTTAAAGGCTGATATTTCTTTAGGTTGACTAACAACGGCCTGTATAACTGTGTGGATCTGGCTCTGGCACAGATGTCGTTTCCAATCTTAATTCTGCCTACAAAGGTCTGATTGGCTCAGCTGTTTCTCTAACCGGGTGACTAGCTGTCCAAGAGCACAACACCAGATGTAGAGGTCTGGAACCAGGCTCATGGTTGTCTTCAGTCTTCCTTATTAAAGAACTTGAAGCAATGAATGCTATATAAGTTGCTCTTCCTCTCAAGATGTGCCAGTGGCCAGTAACGTGCCATTTCAAACAGAACTATGTGACCTGTAGTACTAAATAGACATTTGTTGTTTGTTGTACTTGCTGTAGCCCCAAATCAACCAAGACTGAAATCTTAAGGATTTTAAATTGACTGGATATTGAAGAATGGAGCTGTAAATAAATTCAGATATCCATATGACACACAGCATACATTTCTGGTGCAACAAAACCTCCCCTGTTTGAGGGTGGAGAGTGTGAAAGAGGAGACAGAAAGCGGACTTATAGGTTAATGAGGTTATAACACCGGAGACAGATATATAGAAAGAGATCATGACGAGAACAGGTGGTAAAAGAATGGCAGCAGAAAAAACACAGTGATAGGAGACATGGAGAGAGATCAAGATGGTGGACAACAGCCACCAATAAGAGATGGACAATGAGAGAGCCACTTTTGTTTTTATCAACCTTGTTGACACACACAGACACACACAGACACACACAGACACACACACACACCGGGTCAAATAGAAAATAATTCACTCAGAAATAGACACACAAGCTGGCATGCATTCACCCACACACAATGTTGGCATACATGCACAGATGTAAACAAACAAATTTGGAGGTGTTACAGGTCCCCACACAAAAAACACAAAAAAACGGAGAGGTGAACTGGAGATACGAGTTAGACACAAGAGGCTAAAGTCTATAGATATGCCTAACAATGCATTCAAAGAGGGTTTAGGTTTTCAGACCAATTATATAATTTCCCCTGGTGCCTGGAGCTTAAGAGTGTAAACAGTCTCTCATTTGGCAGCAGCCGTTCACAGTCAGAGCAGGAGATGAGAGGCTGAGTAAAACCGCAGTGTACTTTTGGCTGCTTAATGAGGGCAACACCCAGTGCTGTGGTTGTTGAACCCTGCCAACCGGTCAGAGAGCTCACACGAGTCCATTCGAGTCGTTTAAAAATGAGGTAGTAAACATTTCATTAGAGAGTGACGTGGCGTATATCTCTGCTTGATCTTTAAGAAAAAATTAGGAAGAAGTATTAATTTGGCATTTCATTTGAGACAGTCCTCTCCATGACTTTATCCTTTATTAATCTTACTAAACATTTTAATTACTGTTGTTTTTTTTTTAATCCTATTATGTGATTCAAATAGGAGAAACATTGAGCTGCATTTTCTAATGACAGTAATTATACCTCTGGTAAATACCTATGTCTACCCACAGTTTATTTTGTGTATTCAATTAAATCAATCTATAAATGTAAGAAATCCAATCCTCAATTGTTGTTTTTTAATTACCAACAGCATATTTTTATGTAAATCCAGACTTGTCTATTTTCCATTTAATTGATTTCATTGTTTTACAATTTATATATATTTCTGTAGTTTTTAATCAGTGTACTGATTATTTAAAATGTGAAATTAAATTGCTTTCATTGCAACAGAACCCTAAAGTCCCCACTAATCTATAATATATTGGATCTCTTATCAAGGTAGGCTACTTCATAGAAAATATCTCTATTGTTTTGTGTTATATTCTGATATGATGTTTTGAAAAGCAGAGGTTTTGTAGCACACAAAGTACAAGTTTTTGGAGATAGGAGGTCTGTAATTAGGCCCTTCTATAACCCAGCATGAATTAAAGCGTTTGAACGCCACCCAAGAACTCAGGCACAGACAGCAACACCAGCTGCTACAGAGAAAACACACACCCTCCTATCCAGATCAATCAGTGCTCCCTCTTCAATTCACTCTCCCAGCTTTCTGCTTCTTCAACGACCCCCTGTCATTCACCTGCACCTTTTCTTTAACACCTTTCTCTATCATCCATAATCAATGGATGTTGTTAGGAAAAACATGGAAAACACTGACCTCTGAGCTCCTCCTGTGTTGCTGAATGTTTGATGTGAGCTCTGGTTTGTCTGTCCTTAGATGGACCCCATCCAGAAGGCTGTGATGACGCACACCTTTGGTCCACCTATGGTGAAGACAAAGCGGCAAATCATCTCCTGCAACGTCTGTCAAATACGCTTCAACTCAGAGGTATGAAACCTTTAACACTTTAAATGAAGGGTTTGCTTTTCTAGTAGCTGGCACAGCAGGTCTGTCAAGCTTTGGATTTCTAAAAAATGACAAAGCGCTCTGCACAGGGCAGTAGTTAGAGTGGTACTTAGCATTTAAAGAGGTTGGAGGGTGTTGTTTCTCTTATAGCCTTTCCCAAACCAAAAACACATATGCAAAAGTGTAAACAAAAATGGATTAAACAGTGTTTCAATGTGCTCAAATATTAGCTACAAATGTTAGAATGTCTGCTAACTAGCTGATCCTTACTGGACACCCGATTTGTTCTACACAAGTGTGTAGATGGTTGATGTTAGGCATTGACCTTGAATAGTTAGGGTCAGAAAAGCCCACTGGTAAGGGGATAGGACCTACACGGGGTCTCCAGTACGGATCGGGTAGTGACAATAGCAAACAAGCACACCATTGACCAACTAGCAAGTACTACAAAGTACTTCAAAGTATGCCAAAATTGCTTTACAGCCAGCACCATTCTGAGGGCTTCGCCAGAGGCAGTTGTCATTTCAGCTGCCAAAATCAACAGATGCTGGCTGGAAATGAAAATGAGAAAATTACCAAGCATTTTGAGTGGTTAATCTGCCGCCGTCATCATTGTAAACTGCAATATGAGAACAGAAAGTTTCACAAATGTAGCAACAGTAAATAAGAGGGACAGAACTTGATGAACAGTCAAACTGTCTCAGAGCTCTGCACCTGCACTCTTGACACATTAAATCATAGACCTAAAAAGTTAGTTGGCTGGAGTCAAAGTTAGTTGGTGATGGACTGTACAGCTGGCGCAGGTGACAACTTAGTTCACAGTTTCTCAGCTCCAATTTTAGCCTGTCCAGGGAGGAGAGCGGGGGGACAGAGAAAATCCCTGCCTGCTTAATTTATTCTCTGACTGCCCAGTATCATTTTTAATGTCCTTCTGCACTCTAGTACCAAAGGCTTAAGGGGATGTTGTGTCAGAAAAGCAAATAGAAGGACAGCAAGCAAGCTTCAGAAAGTTTAAAGAACCTTTCATTTCACATAGTGTATAGAGTATAGGTATTGTTGGTCTGAACTGTGTCAGGCTTGGAAAACATATTTCAGGTGTTGAGTATAACGCTTTTAAGTCCACTCTGATAAGATTTTAATGGAGGGGTGTGAGACGTGTGAGGATGAACCACAGCTAACACAAGTGTGTCCTCGGAGCTACCCGTAAGCTGATGGAGCACATATTCTGCATTTCACTTGACAGACAGCCCTATGCTAACATTAGGCAGAGGGACAAAAATAAAAGGGCCAGAAGTGATGAAACTCTAGAGGAATGATTATAGTGTCCCCATTAAATAGGAAGTAGTGTTGACTGAAGTTGAAAAGCAACAAGCTCATAATGTGGACATTCAAAACCTGGCTACTGGATGACATGACTGACATGTTAAGAGTCAAGTACTGGGCCTTTTACAGTGTGTATGTGTTTGTAAGCACATGCGTGCAGTGGAAATATTTTGATGGTCTGAGACCGAGAAATTAGATCGCACATTTCCTGGTGGACTACAATTTTTTCAAAGATGCTACACGGCCTCTCTAATGATCCCACAGGAAAACAGCTCACAATAATTCCTACAGTCAATTCTATTAGAAGTGTAAAAAAGACAAATTTCCTGAGCTGAATTTGTTATAAAGTGAAACTATAGGCCTACATCTGAATTTGTGAAATGTGTATTCACCAATATTGAAAGGGATTTTACGGATGGAAAGATTCTGGTATTTATGACCTACACTGTAACCACTAACTTAAACATGACTAGAAATCAAACAAAAGCCTGACATACAAGCCTGGCTAAAAATATAAATGCATTCCAGTGATGAAGCGCTAAATACTTGTACTCTAAATGCAGTGGTGTGTAAAGGACACAGGCAGGGAGCAAGTCATCTGAAACTTGTGTAACGCTGCCCTGTTCTCTCTGTGAGGGGCCGCTTAATTATATCTCCCCTGCTCAGACCTGCATGTTCTCACATGATCTACATGGGATACAGAACATGAGTATGGGTGGCTTACAGTATGTTCATATTTACATACTATAGGTATGTAAATGTGAATGTGCAAGTATTAAAATGCACGTTTGTGTCTCTAACTGGTGTCACGTCTGTGAGATGCAGTGGGATGTTTAATACTGAGCCACCTGCTTGTCCTGCCTGCTGTTTTACTTATGAGCCACGGTGTGCATCTGCTCTGCTGCAGCTCTACAGCACTTTCCACAGTAACCTGAGAGACTGGGAGCTTAAAGCACGATGGACATTCTTTAATAATGAAGGAATACTCTGCTTACAGTACAGTTCTTGGCTTACTCGCGCTGTTTGGGCTGCGCTGCAGTTCAAAGGCAGACACTCATTCTTTTTTATCAAGTCTTCTTCAGGTCATACGCCACCAAAGAACCATACCAACATTTTTCTTTCGTGTTTATGTCTGAGGGAGGCAGGGGGATAAATGGGAGTTCTCGAGTACTTACACAAAGTGAGAGAGGCAGATTGATTGATAGTGGCTATTCAGAAGCAGGTGCTTCTCACTGCTTCTACACTGTAGCCACACATGTTGTAATTATTATAACTATGCAATTCATTTCAGGCCACAGAGGACAGATTAGCCTGCCAGTGTTTAGCTGAGCTCTGCTGCAAGGCTGACGTCACACCATGCTGCATTAGCCATCGTCACCACTGCAGTACCATACTGGACACCTCTCTCTCTTTTTCCCTCTCCTCTTGTTCTTCTCAGGCCCACACCAAACCTTGCTTCATTCCTATCTCCTGTCTGTTCAGCAAGTGAGTTTGCTCACCATTTTAATCAGTTTTCATGTTTCTGCTTTCCCCTCTGTGGGGTATACTATATCATCTGTACCCTCTCCTTCTCTCCACCTCTCCAGCTTCTTCCCACCCCCTCTTCCTGTCGCTGCTGTCAGTACCCCATATAGTAGATTTGCTAGACCCACTCTCTCTGCTTTCTGTGCCTTTGTCGTTTTATAGATAAAACATCAAAGCATATCCTGCTTAGAGAGAAAAAGGATTTCAGGGACTTTCACTTGCTCTCATTTTCTCCCTCTTAAATCCCATCTCTGCTTCTTCATTTGTCTTAATCTCAATTTCCATAGGCTCTTTCGTAGCTTCCCTCAGCCCATTTTATCTACTACTGTATGCTGAAGATCATTTATATTTTATCATTATCACTTTTCGTCCAAAGATTGGATACGTAATCTTTTACATACTATTGTTTCTGCTGCATTCCACCCCCACCTCCGAGGCTGTCAAGCTTTTCATGCTTGAATTAATGGCACGCCTTCATTGATTTCTTAAGACCTGACAATGAAGGTCACAGGGAGAGTGAAAGTATCAAAGCTGAAGCAGAAAGAAAACACTTGGTAGTGGCAGCAAGAGAGGGGAAAATAAGGATGGCAGCACAAAGTGTGAACTGCAAAGAAAAGAAGGAGCATTAGGTATTTCTGACTTTCAAGCTCTCTGCTGTCATTTGCTTGTGGAGTTGTAGGGCTTCATCTCCTTGTCTAATTGCAGGGCTTTGGGTAGCAGCAGCCAAAGGATATAGGGTTACGCAGGCAGAGCTATATCTGCCTTTCTGTCATCACCAATCAGGATGAGGGCTACATGGGTAACTACCATTGGCAGTTAATACCTCAGGCTTACAGAGGCATCCCAAACACGTCCCTGTGGTCCCATTGCCTCAGAGAAGCATGCCACCCCGCAGAGTCCCAAACATGTACCTGTCACACGCTATATGCAGCTCCCTCAGCGTTGTTATTGACATAATGAAACCTATATAATCCCAGCAGGCCTCTGCTTGTGCATACACATGCACATATAGTCACACATCTTTTATTACTGTATTACTAATGAGGGGCTTACATGAACTATATTTATGCCCTAACACCTCACTCTTTCCTTTGATTTCATCTGATGCTGACATATCTGCAATATAGTCTCAGGAAGGATATTAAATGAAGTTAACTGTTCACACAATACGATAACGTAAGTTATTCAAATTAGCTGGATACATGGTTAATGAAATTTGCTCTTACCAGTGTATCGCTGTGGACCCCTCCAATCGAGTCCATAACGTGCCAGTTATATAGTAAATGCCGCAAACATTTTCTTTGGCTTTATACTGGAAATTTTCGTCCGTTGATCCGGACCAACATTATGTTAACCTTGTTAACCATGAAGCAACAGCAGTAGGAAATGTTCAGTTTGTCTTACAGGCACCTTAATAAAGCTCTGATGCGACTCACCTACAAATCACGTGCCCTCACCACCCCAGTACTTATCAGACCTCCTCCACCCACACCAACCTGCAGACCTTTGGGGGACAGAGCCTTCAGTGTGGCAGCCCCCACTCTCTGGAACTCTTCCTGATCAGAAATCTGTAATGCTGCAGACAATCTTCAAAAAACTCCTGAAAACCCACATCAGCCTCTGAACTCAGTTAAATCCTGTTATCCCTGCCCAGCAAACACTGCTACCACTATTTTTTGTTTGTGTTATTTGTTCTGCCACCATATATGCAAAGCGTGATTGGGTCCCTTGAAAGGTGCTATAAAAATCCAAGCTAATATTATTATTCGAGAGTGAACAGTAAACAGTGAGGCTGTTATCAATGAGATGAAACAAAAAAAATTAATACTTAATACTTGATTACATACATGTCATGGTTTCCAGTGAATCCATTGTGCAGTTTGAATCCACCGGGGGAATCCAGCATAAACAACGTAATTACAGGTTGTAAATACATTGAATGGCTACTGCTGAAAAATGGCAACCATAAATAGTATTAAAAATGGGGTTGGATTTCATTAACTGATTTGAATTTGAAATTCTTTTATTAGGATAATCCCTTGAGATGTACCACCTCGTTTTCGAGGGGGTCCTGAACAAAATACAACAAAAATAACATTACAGACATACAAACATAATAAACAAAACATTACACACAAAAAAAAAAAAAAACACACAGAGCCTACAATTACAACATAATAAATAACAGGGGATAAGGATACATCAACATATAACCAAACGTTACTGTGGAAAGAGTGTGATTAAGTGGTTCAATAAGAAAAGAAAAGTGAAGAATGAGATACGACTGGAGAGAATTAAAGTCTACATGTACAGTTAGTATGAAAATGAATTGACAAGGTATGTTTGAACAGTCTGAAAGTTGAAATCGAACGAATATTTACTGGTAAATTATTCCAATCAGAAGGTGCTTTAAACATAAAAGCATTTTTTGATCTAGACTTAGAAACATGAGGTACTGAAAAGAAAAACTGTACAGTATGTCTTAAACGATGAGTGGAGGAAAAAGGAACCAAAAACTGTTTTAAATAAATAGGATAATTGAAATGAACACATTTAAAGACAAAGTGCAACCAATGAATCTGTCTTCTTATAAATGGTGTGGGCAAGTCAAGAAGTTCATACATTATACAGTGATGAGTTGTAAATGCACAGTTAAGAATAAATCTACACAATCTATTATAAACTCTAGTAAGAGGAGTAAGAGAGGAATTAGAAGCAATGCAGTACACTGAATCAGCATAATCCATTATTGGCAATATAAGTTGAAGGGCAATTCTTTTTCTGACCTTAAATGGAAAACAGTTTGGTGAACGGAAAAGAAGACTAAGACTATAATTCAGTTTATGTACAATATGATTAATATGATAATTAAAAGAAAGTTCAGAGTCAAAGTATAAGCCCAGGTATTTAATATGGTCAACTTTCTGCAACGTAATGCCATCAAGACAAGAAATACGAAATAAATGTGATTTGTATTTAAGTTTAATGTTCTGTCGAGTGCCAAAAATCATAGTATGTGTTTTGGTTTTATTGAGAAGTAACTTATTTACAGCAAGCCTGATGAAGTGAAAGTCAAACTCTACCCCTAACTGAGGACTTACTGAAATGTACATTCCTCTACACATTTCCCATTTCCTGAGTTTTAACTGATCCTCTTAAGTGCAATCACTTAAGAGCAGGCAAACACACACTTGTGGACACAAACTCTTATTAATTTGCTCCACTTTTCTCTCTCAGTAGCTGACTGTCAACTGTTACTAGGATAACTTCTCTCTCACCCAACATGTCACATTCCCCACCCATGAAAAAGGACACATCCTCGACCTGGTCTGCTCCACCAACCAACCCGTGCTCGACCTCCATCCATGCCTCTTTCCCCACTCTGATCACAAACTGATACGGTTCACCATCCCTTCTCCAACCCCACGCCCCCGCCTCCTCAGAGAAATCACCTTCCGCAACCTCAAATCTATCAATCCCCACCATCTCTCTGACCTCTCCACCTGGACTCAACCCTCACCTCACCTGATGACCTCACAGACCACCTCAACTCCACCTTGTCTACCTCCCTCAACACCCTGGCCCCCCTCAAAACAAAAAACGTCTCTTTTAACACCTCTTCACCCTGGTACACACCTGCACTCCGGAAAATGAAATAAACTGGCCGCCAACTTGAACGTCTGACAAAGAAATCATCCCTCACAGTCCATCATGAAGCCTATAAATCCCATCTCACCGCCTACAAAGATGCCCTCATTGCTGCCAAATCTGCCTACCTCTCCACCATCCTCACCGACCCCTGCCAAAACCCCAGAACCCTCTTCTCCACAATGAACAACCTCATCAAGCCTCGGACCAACAGCCTCCTTACCTCTACTCCGGATCTCTGCAACTCATTCCTCCACTTTTTCACTGACAAAATCAATCTCATTTACAAATCTCTATCCCCTGTATCTGACCTCCCAGGATCTACTCCAGCACCTACCTTGGACCCTCCTCTCCCCATCCCTCCAGACCTCCCGACCCCTCCTCCACGCTGCCTCCTCTCCCAGTTTGACCCAGTCACTCCTCCTGAAATCTCCAAACTCATCAGCTCTTCCAAACCCACTACCTGCTCCCTTGACCCCCTCCCTACTCCACTCCTGAAGTCCTGCCTCCCGCTCCTATGCCCCTACCTCACTAACCTCTTCAACTCCTCACTGTCCCTTGGAACTGTCCCCTTTGCTTTCAAAACTGCTGCTGTCACCCCAATCCTTAAAAAAACTGGTCTGCATCCCTCCTCTCTCAACAACTACCGCCCAATATCCAACCTCCCCTTTCTGTCTAAAACCCTGGAACGCATAGTTGCCTCACAACTACAAACTCATCTTCATGCCAATAACCTATTTGAACCTCTCCAATCTGGTTTTCGCCCCCTCCACAGCACAGAAACCGCTCTCCTCAAAGTCCTCAACGACCTCCTCACCTCTGCTGACGCCGGTTCCCTCAACATCCTCATCCTCCTCGACCTGAGTACAGCCTTCGATACCGTGAGCCATAACATCCTGCTCACCAGACTCAAAGACCTCGGTATCGAAGGTACTGCACTCAGCTGGCTCCACTCCTACCTATCCAACAGATCCCATTTCATCTCTCTCCACAACCACACCTCTGCCACAGCCACAGTCACTCAAGGTGTTCCCCAAGGCTCTGTACTTGGCCCCCTCCTCTTCATCATCTACATCCTCCCTCTTGGTCAGATACTCCGCCACTTCAACCTGGACTTCCACTGCTATGCTGATGACACCCAGATCTACTTCAGCACCAAATCCCCCCACAATCCTCCCCTCTCCCACATCAACTCCTGTCTGTCAACTATTAAAACCTGGATGCAACACAACTTACTCAAACTCAACAGCGACAAAACAGAATTCCTTCTGATTGGCTCCAAATCCACACTTAGCAAAACCAATAACCCCACTCTCACCATCGATGGCACCATTGTCTCACCATCTCCCCAGGCCCGCAACCTTGGCGTTATCTTTGATTCCACCCTCTCCCTTGAGCCTCACATCCGTCAAGTCATTAAAACCTCCTTCTTTCACCACCGCAACATCGCCAAAAGCAGACCCTCTCTCACACCCGCCGCTGCTGAAAGACTCATTCCCGCCTTCATCTCCTCCCGACTGGACTACTGCAATTCACTTCTCCTTGGCATCAGCTCTACCAACATCAACCGACTCCAACTGGTCCAGAACTCAGCCGCCCGCCTTATTACCCGCTCCAAATCCTGGCACCACATCACTCCAGTCCTAAAACAACTCCACTGGCTTCCTATTTCCCACCGGATCACCTACAAAATCCTGGTCCTCACCTACAAAGCACTCCACCATATGGCCCCCTCATACCTCACTGACCTCCTCTCCCCCTACCAACCCTCACGGTCCCTCAGATCCACCTCAGCCGGTCTCCTCTCCATCCAAAAGTCCAAACTCCGCAGTTTTGGGGACAGAGCCTTCTCCAGAGCAGCTTCCAGGCTCTGGAACTCCCTCCCCGAAGAGATCTGCACCTCTGAGTCCCTCACCATCTTCCAGTCCCGCCTCAAGACCCATCTCTTCAACTCTGCCTACCCATAGCCCCCCTGCCCCCCCTCCCTTTTTCATCTGAATCTTGTTTTGTTTTACTTGTTTTGTTTTGTTCGTTTTGTTTTGTTGTTTTTATAATCTACCCTGCCCTGTAAAGCAACTTTGAGTCCATGAAAAGCGCTATATAAATTCAATTTATTATTATTATTATTATTATTAGTCGCCCACAGACCTCCAGACTATTTCAGAATATATTTCAGAAGTTTTGAGTAATTTTTGGTTAAAAAATATAATAGGGGTTTGTTTTGTTAAATCTTTATCAATAAAAGGAAGTTCTCAAAGCACCCTTGGTCGATTTGTTGATGTAGTCAACGTAATCGACACAAATAATTTGCGTTGACCGTCATGTGTAGAAATCTAAAAATAACCGTCTGCCTCCAGCAACAGCGCAAGTATGGATTCCTCGCAAGTTCAACAACACGTTAAGAAAAAGGCTCGCACACGGTCTTCTAAAGTGTGGGAGTATTTTACTTGTAATTCCAACAACAATGTGGTTTGTAATCTGTAGACTTTGTAAAATGCCTGCCTGAGTCAGGATAACAGCAGCAAAACACCGTAAGTTCTGCTCACCTTTTTGTCCCTTTCCCTCCCAAGTAGAGTTTAGATGTCGAGCCCGAACTTGACCCACGGGCTGGGTCGGGCCCATATGTCCCGCTACTATCCTCGGGCAGGGGCAACTTGCCTTATGTTGGATTTATTTGATGCATCTGATTTGATATGTTGCTAAAATTGTTTTTACTGTAAGATTAAAGGGAGAAGACCTTGGATGTTAAACAAGAGCTTATTCATTATTTTACCTACTACTGTTAGAAAAAAGCAAATACAGGCTACTCTTTTTGCACTTGCTCTGTTTACTTTAATTTTTTATTTTTGTATTCCTCCTGAAAGTGACTTTATTTTGTTGTTGGATTGACAGCCTACATCTGGCTTCAGTTTGCACTAAAAATTCATTTTACTTGAACAGTGCACTGTTAAACAATTTTAATATCTAGAGACTTGAACCTTATTGAAATTTGTTTTGTGTAAATTGTTAATAATTGAGCAATGGGAAAATGATCACTAATTGAAAAATGAATCGTTAGATTAATCAAAAAATGTATCGTTTGGGACAGCCCTAAACTTGATAGCTCGACTGGAGAGAGATTTTGGGAATTACTGCAGGTGTTTTGTTCACTTCTTAATGTTGACATGTATTGAACATACATATCAAAGGTTTAAATGGTGATACATCTGAATGTGTTCAGTGCAAGTGTTTTTTGCATTTGCTTGGTAATCAACATCTGACAAGCCATCTTTAGCTACTGAATATAAATGTTTATGCACAAGTAACCACAAATAAGTAAATACAAGTAAAGACAAAAATGCTAATATAAAGCATTTATGTGGCAGTGTGCGTTTACTGCACTAAACACAAATCTATTTCATTTAATGTAAACCTCTGATATGTCTTGTTCCTCTGCCAGAGCCAGGCAGAAGCCCACTACAAGGGGAACCGCCATGCTCGGAGGGTGAAGGGGATCGAGACATCCAAGACAGCTCGTCTCCAAGATGGCGACAAGCAGCACCCTCCCCCTACTGTTTCGCCCTCCCCACCAGGCCCCTCGCCATCCAGCCCTGAGTCTGATCCTAATAAGCAGGGTGATCATCACTTGTGACATATGATGTCTCACACACACACACACACACACACACACACACACACACACACACACACACACACAAAATGGGACATATGCACAACACAGCTGTTGTGTGAAGTGATGGGATAGAAACTAACCAGAGAGGAGTGTTGATGTCCTTCTAATAAGAAGTGTAGTGTTAATATAATTAATCAGAACTTGCAGTTCAACCTGCAAATCTGATCAACAAAACAGAATAAAACATTTGTTTTAACAACCTGTGTACATTTCTCAGATACAAAGATTTAAGATGTCATGACACAGTTCAATATTGAGTTGACGTACAGTATGACAATAGAAAAGAAACTCAGTAGAGATGTAAGAATTACACAGGTGTGCATTTGACCTCAGAGAGGCAGAGTTTTAAGCACAGACGTTATTTTTTACACTTTTATATAACAGTCCTCATGGTTGAAAAGTTAATGATGTGGTTGACTTTCCACAAATTATTCTCTAACCCTAAACCTTTGTACCGTTTACAGATGACACCCAGTCCTGTCCCATCTCCACCAAGTTACCTTTGACCCCTACCCACCTTCCAACACCCACACTGAGCTCTGCAGATGCAGCGTGTCCCCTCCTGCCTTCTGTCAGCACACCTTTGCCATCCTCCCCCTCCCCGTCTGCCGCCCTGAGCACTCTCCCTGCAGATCCAGCCTCAGCTGGTCCTCCTAACACCCCGTCCCCAGCACCCAGCCCTCCTTCAGGAGAGTCAGAGGAAGAGAAAGCCAAGAAGCTTCTCTACTGTTCCCTGTGCAAAGTTGCTGTTAATTCTCTCTCACAACTGGAGGCACATAACAAAGGTAACTTCAATACGGCTTTGTCAGAGTGCACATACCATATTCAGTAGCACATCACGCCACAGAGCTTGCAGAATCTTGAGAGAAATAAACCTCTACAAACAACAGCATTATGTATTATGCACTTAGAAGCAACTTCCGAAACCCTGAAGCTTTGCTCTTTAAAAGCAATTCTGCAGGTGTTCTGCATTTTAGGTTTGAAAATAAAGCTGGTGCATTAGTGCCACTTAGTGGTACGAATAGCAGGTTAAATTCTGCATGGTTTGACTGGGTGTAGATTGGGTGGTGATAAAAAACCTCACCTCCTACCACCTAGACTAAATATTGTTGCACGCAGTAAATGCAATTACAGGAATACCCTCCTATCTCAAGTGGATATATTTTATAACATTGACAGCTTTAGAATTTGTTGTCTGCACTTTTAAACAACTATGCACCAGTTGAGCAAATAATCTCTCCACAAGGTCCATTAAGTAGCTGTTCTGGAGATTTCTGTCATACCACATGATCCTTTGAGTTCTCCTAGCTGTCATGGAATTGCAGATGTTGAGATTTCCATTTTTTAAGCACTTTAAGAAATCCTTCAAAGTTCATTCTTGATCTTGAAAACAGCATTTAAAAACCTAATCTAACCAAACCATGATGTCAATTTAGTGTTTAGTATATGCACTACACTGTAACATGGACTCAATCACCATTGGATATTTTTTTTGTTTCAAGGTACCAAACATAAAACCATTCTGGAGGCTCGGAGTGGACTGGGACCCATTAAAGCGTACCCACGTCTGGGTCCTAAACCCAGCCCAGAACAGGGAGGGGAGCTGTCTTCTGACCCCAACACTCAGGAACGCACCTTCCACTGTGAGATCTGCAACGTCAGAGTCAACTCAGAGCTGCAGCTTAAACAGGTGAGAAAGCCCACACAAAGATCCAAAGACCCTGAGTGACCCTAGTTTTCAAGCTGTCTCAATATCCAATATCTGTTCATCCGCATTTTATGTTTTAGCATATATCTAGCCGGAGGCATCGGGATGGAGTTGCAGGGAAACCCAATCCTCTGCTCAGTCGGCACAAGAAGCGCACAGACTTTATGGTAAAAACTTTCTCACAGTCTACATATTCCATATTTCTCAATTCTCCTTTCATAAACACATGATCATTTAGGTTTTAAGAAAACTCTTGCATCAACAAATTTACTTCTATTTTTATGATTTTTTTTTTTTAAAGGAACTTCCAAAAACTCTGGGGGCTGGACTTTTACCAAATCCTCTGGCTGTTGCCGCAGCGATGGCAGCCGTGGCTTCCTCCAATCAGCTGGCACTGCGTCCTCCTTGCCCGACCTCCCACCATCATCCCCATCACCACCTCCTACAGGGAACACACCTCAGCCTGCTGAGACCCGCCCCAGGTCCCATCCGCACCACGCATGGGCCAATTCTCTTCAGTCCCTACTGACGGTGACAGAAGGAGGATGATTCAGGATGAAGCACACTGTGAAGTGGAGGCCTGCAACCATGTGCCATCAAGAGCCAAATCAGCTGGTGTGGCTCCAGCTGCTGTTTCATTATAATAAAAACAGTGAACATAAATATGACTCTTCATGGTGCATACTGTGGTTGCAGACCACTGCTGTTACATTAACAGGGAGAACTAGAGATGACTGACAAATCTCATTCATTTCAAAAAGACTACGTTTCCATCCACCCCAATTTCCCTTCATCACTAAACTATCTGCCAATCATCAAGTAGACTGCAGATAGTTTGAACAGGAACTTAGAAACAAGTTTCTATCAAGCATGGACTTCTTTGAGTATCCTCCAATCTGCAACTGACTAATTATTCATCTAACATATGATCCACTGTATCTGGCTCAAAACCCTACCTCTCTTGTGTTTTTAATGTTCATCTCTGCAAGAATTCGTTACATATCCAAAGCATCAATGTTATCAAAAACAAGCCTGCTGGGTTAGATATAGTAGTTGCCTCAAATGTTAGCTGGTATCACAATGTAGCTGTCACAGTATAGTGGATTATACCACTGTAACATTCTGTTTTTTGTGGCCTATAAAGAGGAAACGGTAACAGCAATTGCCATACCGTTTGTGCAGTTACTGGTAAACATTTCTCTGTACTGTATGTCTTCAAATTTCACAGCTGGGCGTAATGGTCTATATTTACCTCTGTGGGACGGAATGAAACAGAAAGTCAAAGAGGAACAGCAAAGGGTAGAAATTACTTAATTATTATGTCTTAAAACTGCACTGATGCGTATGTCAACCCCATTTACAGTTTGGAAAAGACTTGTTGTGAAGAAGTAATTGCAAATGGTGCACTATTCAGCTATCAGTGTTTATTCTGTCTGTATGCAGTAAGTTGGAGAAAATAAGAATTGAACGGAAGGGAAAACCCATGCTGTTTCTTTAGTGAAGGTAAAGATGTAACCTCCTCCAGTTAAATAGTTCCCCTGATGATTCCCTAGATTCTCTCTGAATGGCCACTGACAAACCTGTGCATAAAATCTCACAAAGCACATAAGTAAAAGTCCATGGTGAAACGTCTCCATGTAAATGGCTTATTTAAAATAATGACATATCATTTTTTCATCTGCACGTCACTGCGCATCACAGAAAGGTTTCAGTGTCTTAATGAAATAGTTTCAACACTGTGAGCACAGCAGGACAATGGTTGATTCATGGCTTTAGCAGCAGGTCTTTGCATTACGTGCACATTTGATTATACAGACAACATTTTCACACTACCCATGCAAGGAGAGCCGAACACAGTGGGTGGAAAGACACCAGCAATATGTTACAGAAGGAAAAAGGACCACGTACACAGATGAGAAGTTGTATGCAAAACAAAAAGCATTTTTGCTAGTATTATAGGCTTGCAGTGGGATAAAACATTTTTAGTTTGTCTGATCTGCCTCGTGTGCTCTGACCCTTCATGACCCCAAACTGTCCCTGTGTCATGATGGCTTGTGAAACAACATTAGAGGAAAGCTTACAGGAAATGGAAACTGTAGCAATATTTTAAGCACTCCTGCTAACTTTTCTTGTTAACTGCAATAAAAAGAAAATGTCTACAGATGTATGAATTGTTATTTAGGAGAAGTGTATTGAAACATTACTGTAAATGTAGATTATTTAAAAATTAGAAAAGATACATGTTGGGGCTTCCTAATTGTTCAGTTAAAACAAAATTATATATAAAATCATTAAACTGAGTTTATGGTTGTAAGCAATGTTGATCTGTGTTTTTTTTTATGTAATCAGATATGACAATAACAATAAATTACAAATGCATTTGGTTAGTTTAGTAATGTGATAATTCAAGTCAATTTCTCTTTTGACATACAGTACAGTACTACAGTAATAAGTGACAACCAAACATAACAGATACATTACACTAAAATACATCCACGTTTTGGCTTTTTAAACTATTCCTGATCAGAAGTTGATTGCGTTTTTTAAAGGTTAGTGCAGTGTGCAAACAAACATTAAGATCAGTACACAGAATGACATATGCTACACATTTATAAAAATAAGTGGAAGTCATCAACTTTAAGGTGAGAAGCAAACACCTGTGTTTGCCTACATGTTTACATTAAAAAGGACAGAAGAGCTGAATGAAGGTTTCCCATTTTTTGGGTCAGCCAACTGTTAGCCAGCCAAAATAAGAAATCTAAAGATGTCACCCTGGCCCCTTAGTACTTGTAATGGGCATTTTTCCCAAAAATGTATTATGAAAGCAATCTGCAATTTGTTGCAGCCCATATTTATATAGTTTTATGGTATTTGCTCCTAAATTAAACGATTCAGATGTAATTTAACTTATGAGCAGAAGTATGTGCTCACGGCAGCATCTACAGTTTATTTAGTTTAGAGAGAGAAGCCATGATAAAGCTGCAGGCTTTCACTTTAGTTATTTAAGTTGATAATGACGAAGCTGATGTTGCTCCAAGCCCATTTCTCCTCATAGATGTTTGTTTACTGATGAAGAAGTGTATAATTATGCAAACTTAAATACCAGTCAAATAACTGGAAACAATACTTATGTACATTTGAAGTAATATGTATGTATGAAATAATACTTCTGGTGTGCACATGCAGCTCGTACCAGGAGTCGTCCCTACAGCACCATCTTGCTCTTTTTCTACTTTTTTACTGGGCTATGTTGGTGTATTCTACTTCCTCATTTACAGACGCGTCAGGATTGCCGCACAAGCTCTGCTCCGCTACAGGTTCAGCCGCCGGTCCTCCAGGAAGAAACCAGCTCCTTCAGCACAAGGGACTGATGACAGTGGTGTAGAGAGTGGAACAGCAAAGACATGCAGCTGTGAGGTGAGCAGCCAGGTGGATTTAACCCAAAGTATGGATGAGATCAACTGTAAAAAATCCTCCAAATCTGCCCAGAGCTCTGCCAAGGCCCTAAATTCATCAGCAACCAATTCTCCCCCTGAGATTGTCCCAACATCACCTTCAACCACACCTGCAACATCCTTGGTTCACTCTACAGCTTCAGGAGATAAGGAAATAAAACGGGTGACACACATGTGCTTCACTGTTTTCTGTGCTTTGTGTTCTGCGTTCTCTTACTCATGTTGCTCATTGAGGCAGACAAACATAACCGTGCCCCACAGGTACTGTACATGTTCTGTGGAAAGCTCACGTGGCTCAACAGCTGTATCAACCCCATGCTCTATGCTGTCATGAACAGACAGTTTCGACAGGCCTACAATGTGCTGCTCACTAGGGCTGCTGCACCATTCACCTGCCTCTGGACCTGGTGGTCAACACTGAGATCCTAAACTCCTGCAACTTAAAGTGATGTTTCTTTTCATATATTCTGTTATGTTTTATAATGAAAAATGTGTTACTTTGTCTTTTCCCTCACTTACAAATTTTACTATTTTACTATCTGACTTAAAAACCGAGGTCTCTGTTTTTATGTTTTTACATGTTAATTTCTGACATTGTTCATTACATATGCAAAGCATCAATGTCAACAACACATTCCTACTTGGTTACACATAGTAGCTGCGTTTTAGCAACACTTTAGCTCTGTTCTTGTGGACTAAAGGGAACTAGTCACTGACATTTTCAGTACTTAGTCTACATTTGTAGCCTACGACTGAAGGACTGTAGCAGGAGAAGAGGTCATCCTCTGTTTGGTTGGTGTAGTTCATCAGCATTCTGTCAACTAACTGGAATCATAATATAGGTTAGCTTCTCGGTACAGAATGGTCTATAGTTACCCGTTTTACAGGAACAGGAAATGTGCAGCAGAAAAAGGGTCAAATTGTGTGTTAAAGCATTTAATCGCATGTGAGTATCTCTAAATCAGCAAATCTTCAAAAATTATGAAGAAATTCATACACTAGAGCACTATGCTCAAAGTTTGCCCTCACTGTCTAAGGAAAATACAGTAACTGTGGGAAATATAATTTAAGAGAAATTATGAGCAAAAGAAACTAGTTTGTTCAGTGTAACTTCAGTTAATGTGTCCCCCACTCAAATGGTTTCCCTGGTGACTCCCTAGATTATTTCCCAAATGACCACTAACAAACCAACCATGTGCCAAGCATGTGATTTTTCAATAGGGAAATTATTTAAATATTAAAGACTGCCAGCCATGTTTTCCCAACTGGACCATTATGCACAATGACCATCACTGGTACGGTGGGGAACCTGATGACCATTCTGGCCTTCGCCTTAGACCCACGTCTGAGGACGCGCTTCAATGTGCTTATCATCAACCTGGCTGTAGCTGATCTCCTGTACTGCACCGTACTGCAGCCCATATCAATTGACTCCTATCTACACCTCAGGTGGCGCAGTGGTCAGCTCTGGTGCAGCATCTTTGGCCTGCTCCTCTTCCTCTCCAACTCTGTCTCCATTATCACCCTCTGCCTGGTAGCAGTGAGCCGATATCTGCTGGTCACAAAGAGGGCGGTGTTTGACCGTGTCTTCTCTGACCGTGGTCTTATTCTACTCCTGATCTCAGCGTGGGCACTGGGCTTTGCCAGCTTTGTCTGCCAGCCATGTTTTTCCAACTGTACCATTATGCACAATTGAATAGAAAGGTTTTGGTGTCTTACTGTAATGGAACAGTTTCAAAAGCACAGATTATATGATAAACTGTAAGACCATAGCAGCAGGTATTTGCATTACCTGCACATTTTTGCTATACAAGCTACATGCTCGCAGTCCCATACAAAGACTGTGGAAACAATAGGACTAAAAGAATCTGAGTTATGTTACAGAAGTACTAGTAAAGGTCTGTGTGATATTGGCCTATACAAACAAACTTTCATAAATGTATGACAAGCATTTTTAAGTAGTTTTCATTTGACTTTTTATGTATATTTCTTTACCTAATGTAAATCATATAGCCTATTACAACTTATTTTAGTTGTACAAATACTCCAATATTATGATAATGTTGGTACAAAACACACGTTAATCAAAATAGTTCATCTACTGAGATGAAGTCCTGTTTTGTTTATACAGTACCTTGTGATAAGTGACGTACATGCAGTATGCAGACATAATAGAATAAAACATATTTTACTAATATTTTCCCCTTCTTTCCACATTTTGTTATACTATTTGAAAGAAAATGTTCTTTAGGAAATATGCAAGATCTCGCTTCCCTAATTTAGACATGAACTGGAAAACCCCTACTTCTTACCCTTTCATTGTGTAGAGGGGTATTTAAGCAATACAGAGGATGCACATAAAATGTAACACCAGCAGGAAGCCAGCAGGAAGCCAGACATTCAGCGCACCTGATCACTGAGACACATCAACAATTAGTAAGACTGGCAGAAATCTTCAGCTTTAAGGTGAGAACGTCCTGTGTTTTGTTTCAAAATAGGGGCTTTTACTTGCCTTTTTTATTTATTCTTTTTATCAAAAAGATCCCTTAAATCCCTTGAAAGGGTATTTTATTCTATGTTTTATCAATGTTATATATCTTTGTTATATATAATGTTATAGCTTTATAGTATGCAATGTTTCATTACTTGAGTCATAATCTATGTGCATAATCCACTTTAGTGATGTGAATGTATAAAGTGGATGAAAAGAGTTTAAATGAATATCAAATCATTTCAGAATTTTTGAGTAACTGTAAAAAAGGGCAACTCTTTTGAGGTCATACACAGGACTTGTTACTATTTTGTTCCTCTCTTATTCATACTTAATTTCATTGGCTAATGTTACGAAATTATTTGTGCTTGCCAGACTGTATTTGAGGTTACTAGAGCCACAGCAGTTGTAAATTATATTACATTTGATTAAAAATGAAGAAGAAGAAAACTTGAAAACAAAGGCTTCTGTCATAGAAAGGTCTTTGTTCAAAAGGAAGTGGTGAACCACTGTAACTGTACTGTGGCCAAAAGAGAAGTTATTGTGTTATTGTGTTGACACTGCAAAGAGGGGTTGGAAGGACTGGGTTTCTGTTTGAGTTTTTACTTTCCGTGAGCAGTACAAAGAAGCTAACCTATATTATGATCCCGGTTAGTTGACAGAATGCTGATGAACTACACCAACCAAACAGAGGATGACCTCTTCTCTTGCTACAGTCCTTCAGTCGTAGGCTACCGGTACTTTGCTGTGCTGTGGGGATGTGCTGTGACCATCACTGGTACGGTGGGGAACCTGATGACCATTCTGGCCTTCGCCTTAGACCCACGTCTGAGGACGCGCTTCAATGTGCTTATCATCAACCTGGCTGTAGCTGATCTCCTGTACTGCACCGTACTGCAGCCCATATCAATTGACTCCTATCTACACCTCAGGTGGCGCAGTGGTCAGCTCTGGTGCAGCATCTTTGGCCTGCTCCTCTTCCTCTCCAACTCTGTCTCCATTATCACTCTCTGCCTGGTAGCAGTGAGCCGATATCTGCTGGTCACAAAGAGGGCGGTGTTTGACCGTGTCTTCTCTGACCGTGGTCTTATTCTACTCCTGATCTCAGCGTGGGCACTGGGCTTTGCCAGCTTTGGACCTCTCTGGCCTGTTTACGTGTTTGTGCCACAGGTGTGCACATGCAGCTTCCATCGTACCAGGGGTCGTCCTTACAGCACCATCTTGCTCTTTTTCTACTTTTTTGTGGGTCTGGGCTGTGTTGGTGTATTCTACTTCCTCATTTACAGACGTGTCAGGATTGCCGCACAAGCTCTGCTCCGCTACAGGTTCAGCCGCCGGTCCTCCAGGAAGAAACCAGCTCCTTCAGCACAAGGGACTGATGACAGTGGTGTAGAGAGTGGAACGGCAAAGACATGCAGCTGTGAGGTGAGCAGCCAGGTGGATTTAACCCAAAGTATGGATGAGATCACCTGTGAAAAATCCTCCAAATCTGCCCAGAGCTCTGCCAAGGCCCTAAATTCATCAGCAACCAATTCTCCCCCTGAGATCGTCCCAACATCACCTTCAACCACACCTGCTCCGACCACTGCAGCACCCTCTTCCCAATCAGCAACTTCAGGAGATGATGACGAATTTAAGCGTGTGACACGCATGTGTTTCACAGTTTTTCTCTGTTTTGTGTTCTGCTTCGTCCCCTTCATGTTGCTCAACATAGCAGACAAACAAAACCGTGCCCCACAGGTACTGCACATGTTCTCTGCAAACCTCACGTGGCTCAACAGCTGTATCAACCCCATGCTCTATGCTGTCATGAACAGACAGTTTCGACAGGCCTACCATGTGCTGCTCACCAGGGCTGCTGCACCATTCACCTGCCTCTGGACCTGGTGGTCAACACTGAGATCCTAAACTCTTCATACTAAAGCTTAAACTTGCCTGATGTTCATCCTGATCCCGGTGCGCTACAGAGTTGATATGAAAATAATGCTGTTTGTCTTTAAATCTTTAAATGGTCTTGCACCAGCTTATTTATCTGAACTGTTAGATCTGAATGTACCTGGTAGGTGTCTACGGTCCACGAGCAACTATAATCTGTCCCAGCCACGCTCGCGACTAAAGTCAAGAGGGGACCGTGCTTTCGCTGTTGTTGGTCCTAAGCTGTGGAATAGCCTCCCCGTCTCCTTGAGATCGCTGTCCTCTTTATATGAGTTTAAGCTCAAACTAAAGTTTTATCTCTTGGAGCGTGCATTTCTTTAAATTTTTATTTTTTATCTATGTCTTTTTGTTGTCTGAAGGATGTTTTATTCTATTTTCTTATCTGACTCTTGTTATGTGAAGCACAGTGGTCAACTTCTGTTGTGTTTATTAGTGCTATATAAATAAAATGAAATGAAATGAAGTGAATGAAATGATGTAAACCCAGTATAATAATATTATTCTTGTGAAATATACAGACATGCAGCTACATTCAGCCACTTTTAACATTTATGTTTCATTAACATTTCAGACTGCATTTGCAGTTTGCCTTTTCAGTATATTATGTATGTACAAGATTACATTATGTGTTTATGTCATGTATGGAATAAAGTCTATTTTGTAATATATAATCCACTGTTGCATTCATAATGTTGAATTAGCCAATAACCACTAGTAGTTTTTTATGTGTCTATTACATCATATGAGAAACCACCAATGTTACAAAATCAGCACAGGATATTCTTCTCGAACACAATATGCTTTATTTCAGTAATTCCGGAACATTTGACTGTGTCTCAACTCTGCATTGCCTATTACATACTGATAGTACATGACTAATGCCTTTGTTTGACATATGGGTGGAATATGCTTGTGTATGCATGTTAAAGTTGTGTCAAGACATTCTATCTATTTTTGACCCTCTAGGCATTGTTGTCAAAGACACTGAACCGCCAGTCCCGGCAGCACTATTTTTGGCGGTGTGTGCCACTAAAGTTTTAACGCCTGGCCTCTGGACTTAAAAGTTCAGTCAGGTTCAACTTTGACCTTTCTATGTGCAACCCACAAAATTACAGAGCCTGTAACCTGAAAGCATGGCAAAACCTAACACAACACCACCCTAAAATCCTCAAATGGGCCAACCAAATTTATGGATAATTAAAAATGGCACTTTTTTGCTACCTGGCACATGTTGGTGACAAAAAACTACGTTACACCTTGCCTCCACACAACGCACTATGTGCCTCACCAGGCTGTGAGCACAGTTCATACCTCTGATCATGAGTAGAGGGCCTTACAGAACCTATAACTAGTGGGGCAAAACATTTTAATTCTGGCCTGAAAATAGTACCATTTTGTTACCTAAATTAAAAGAGTTTATCCCCTGTACCATGTCTATTTTATCTTGGAGTGCCCAGGCAGCTGAGCGGTTTAAGGGGACAACCATGAGCCACAAGAGACCTTTGTTGCTTTAACTTTTTATTTATTTTTTTAAAGAAAGAAAGTGCGTCTCAAACTCAACTTGTCAAGCATGGACTGAGAGAGCTTTGATTGGCCATACAGTATTAGTTTTCAAAGTTTTGATGAGACAAACCTTTAGCATGTTCATCATTATTATTCTGTCACGAATTTAACTGGTTGGTAAGTGGAAATATATGTGGAAAAATTACTGCACCTTTAGATCAATAGATTATAAGTAATTTACCTTAAAGTGATCATATTATGCTTTTTGGCTTTTCCCCTTTCCTTTATTGTGTTATATATCTTTTTGTGCACGTTATAGGTGTAAAAAGCCCAAAGTCCACACCAAAGGGACTTACCATCTCCAACAGGAAACATTGTTCACAAACTGCTCCAAACAGCTCTATTGTAGTCCAGCCTCTACTTCCGGGACAAACGTGGACCAACAGATCCCGTTGCTCTGGACGGAGACCAGTGAAGGATATTAGAAGCACTTTTCCGGTGAGTGCTGAGCGTTACTGCGCAGCCTCCAACTGAGAGAGACGACGTAAATGTGACGTGAGCAACGTGTCTGAAAGTTGTAAGTCTTCTGGTAGCTGTGCCAAGAGAAATCTCAATCATTCTGAATCTTGAAGAGACAGAGAGTGTAGGTATATGTAAGGAGATAACATAAGCACAGGATAATTATTGCTAACTAAAATGCTAGTTAACATTAGTAATTAAACTTAAACAGCTAATGTAAGTCGAAACTGCCTGCGAGCTTCTCCTGTACTATACGGTAATTCCTCTACTATGCGACAGTAAGTCGCGTGGTTATGACACAATCGTTAGCCTATTTTTACAAAAACGGCTGCTACGGAGCCATAATGTCAGATACAAGGTAATGGAGCCTTTTATACAGTGGGTACGGAAAGTATTCAGACCCCTTTACATTTTTCACTCTTTGTTTCATTGCAGCCATTTGCTAAAATCAAAAAAGTTCATTTTATTTCTCATTAATGTACACTCAGCACCCCATCTTGACAGTAAGACGAGTGCCTAGGGACGTCTACAAATTACAACACCGAAAAGAGATGCAACAAAAATATTTATTAACTTTTTTTTTTTTTTTAAAGGAACACGCCGACTTATTGGGAATTTAGCTTATTCACCGTAACCCCCAGAGTTAGACAAGTCCATACATACCCTTCTCATCTCTGTGCGTGCTGTAATGCTGTCTGATGGCTTCAGGCCAGCACAGAACATCAGGTGAATGGTTCCAGTAATCCTACTGCTCCGAATAAGTGACAAAATAACGCCAACATGTTCCTATTTACATGTTGTGATTTATAGAGTGACAGCGTGTACAAAAAAACAACGTAACATGAGACACAGCCGTCTTCTAACTGTAAACAAACCGGGAAATTCTCAGGCGGAAGAATATAGTACTTGGGCGGAGTTATATGCTCGCAGCAAGCCTGTCTGAGAAAATAGTTCCCGGTTTGTTTACTGTTAGAAGATGGCTGTGTCTCATGTTACGCTGTTTTTGTACACGCTGTGACTCTACAAATCACAACATGTAAATAGGAACATGTTGGCGTTATTTTGTCACTTTTGTGACAATTCGGAGCAGTAGGCTAGTTGGAACCAGTTACCTGCAGGATCTGTGCTGGGCTAAGCTAATGCTGGAACCGTCAGACAGCGTTACAGCACGCACGGAGATGAGAAGGGTATGTATCGACTTGTCTTACTCTGGGGGTTACGGTGAATAAGCTAAATTCCTAATAAGTCGGCGTGTTCCTTTAAGTAAGTGCTGTAGTATAACTAGCAGGAGACAAGTTATAATTAGGTAAGTTTGGAGACATTACCTTATTTACCTTAATCATTAAATTAATAAATATTTTACGCTAACTCTCCCAATGTTCGACCCAGCTGAAAAAAAGCTTCTGGGGGGGGTGTTTGGCTCGAGGTCATGGTGCAAAGGACCCTAGGGTGAAATTACTCCAAACAATCACTTTAATGAGAAATAAAATGAACTCTTTTGATTTTAGCAAATGGCTTTAATGAAACAAAGAGTGAAAAATGTAAAGGGGTCTGAATACTTTCTGTACCCACTGTATATTGTCGTGTTTCTTTAGAAATAAAAAAAAAAAAGTCTTTAAACACTTTATATGTAAGTTATTCGCTGTCAAAGTGACGTCAACATTTGTTTGGTAGCATCAAAATGGTGCCATAGGAGGTTCGAGTTCTGAAGCAAAGATTACGCCCTTGCCTCATACTCTGACAAGCTAGCAGTAACAAAGATGGCCCAGAAATGAGATGTCTCAATCTGTAGCTAAAACAGAGAGCTCAACACACAGGGTGAAAAGAGAAAATTAAACCACATAAAGCTATTCTGGTACAACCTCTAAATACAATTATGAACCTGGAAATGAGCATAATATGAGCACTTTAACTGCATCCCAAATGTATTAGCATTAATCCAAACTGTATTGTGATATTTCACTATGGACTAAAATGTTGGACTGACAGGTATAACATTAGTGGCTTCAGAAAGTGTTCAGACCTGTTCATTTTTTGCACACTTTGTTTGAGGTGTAGATGCCATTTTAAATGGATTTTGTCTGTCAATCTACACTCAATAACCCATAATGACAAAGTGAAAACATTTATTTAGAACATTTTGCAAATTTAATTAAAATGAAACTGAAATCTTTAATTTAAATAAGTAGATGATCCTTAATTCATTACAGTCCACATTTCGAGTGCAGTAAGGAGTCCGAATAACGTTACTAAACTGAGATTTCAGTTTTGATAGATAGTAGATAGTTGTTTGATGTTTTCACTTTGTCATTATTAATTATTGAATTGAATTATAGATGGGCAAAAACAGAAATTTAAAATCCATTTAAAATCATCCCAGGAGCCACACTGCCTTAGCTAAGTTAGCGTTAAATAAAGAATTAAATGTAATGTTAGCTCTACGCTTTCAGTCCTTCGACAAGTCATTGATATTCATAAAAAATATATTACCTAAATCTGCTCTGGCAACTAAGAGTAAAAACATTTACACACCGACAGATAAAGCTAGCGTTAACTTAACCTAGCTAACGTTACAGATCATTTTCCACATCAACGGCTAATAACCACAACAGCTAGCTAACATACATGTTAGCAATAGACTAGTTAGCTACGTATGTATAAAATGGCACAGGGCAACGTGTAAAGGTATATTTCTGGCCACCTTGCTAAAGTAAGTTAAGTAACGTCAGTCACTAACCTTTTAGATCTTGTTTTGTCTTCAGTAGCTAACTCCTGAGAAAAATATCTGGTTCTTTAGCTAGCTTGTTGTTAGCTAGCCCAGTTTCATCGCCCACTACTTCATGCTGGCGCTGCCTTTGCTGAAACAGGTGTCTGCTGTTGATAAGGGTGAATGAAATGCAACCATAATGTAAAATACTTAAAGTTACATTGTGTAAGAATTACTCCCATCTAGCGTTGAGATCATATATTGCAATCAACTCTCTCAATCAACTCTCCGCAATACCAAAGAATTTCTAATATTGCAACTACGGAAGCCTCATGCTTCAAAAAACGAAGGTGTACAAAAGTCTATTAGCCGTCATTGTTGGAGTTCGTGCGTTCTCTTAATACATCCATGAGTTCATAAAACTAGAGAACCTAAAATCTCAGTTGAGATAGAGAAATCTTTTTTTAAAGTAGTTTGATTACGATTTGGTGCTGCAGTCTAAAATAGGCTCTGCATCATAAACAAGCTACAGTGAACATAGAATCATGATATAAAAAAATAACACCTCATTTGTTAACATTTCAGTTATTAATAAAAAGGAACATACAATCAGTCATTTCATTTCACTTTTATTTGTGATAAAACATTTTCGATTTGAATTAGCAGGTTAAAAACATATAAGTTAAAAGGGAGGAAGTGCCATATGTCAGTACAATTTATCACAAGCTTTAGGTGGCAACAATATAGTATCTAAGCAACCACAGATGGACTCAAAACAAACATTAAAACAATAAACAGTGCAGTCTGTGCAATGTACTCTACAATACCTACAAAAGAGTTGAAGATGCATGATAGTTAATGGGTCTACTACAGGTGCCTGGGACAGTAGCGCCGAGATCGAAAGGTGGCTGATATGCCACTAGTGGTACAGCGGCATATGTGGATCCCATGTGTGGTATGCTGCTTGTGTTCCACTGGCACATACCTTTCCTAACGACAGGTGCGGCTTGAAAGTGGTAGGCAATGATAGTGAAATGACTTCACTGTTGCTGTCAAGTATTTCATTCTAAGAAAGAAAACTATTATGTTCACCGTTGATTTGCTACGTATCCTACAATTTTATGACATTATTGTTGTAAGTTAAGTTAAGCTGATTGTAAATGATACAGTGATTTGGTTAAATATACACAACAGAGGCTTATTGGAAAATGCTTCCACAGGATTGTGGGGGCTGGCAATTACTAAACCCTGGAAGACTAAAATCAGCCAGTCCCAGCTCATCTTGCATGAGGTCAGAGTCAACGAAGAGGTTGGGGTTGTTGAGATACATCAGTAAATCATCTTCTGTGGCTGCAACGGAGCCAGACAGCATGGGATCAGGTTGATACGTTTCCAGAGGTGACTGCAGAGGATGAGGACTCCCGTTTTGTTCTGAGAGCAGAGAAAGAGAGAAAGAGAAAGATACTAATTCTGCTGTCATGGCTGTGTTATTTATTTCTGGTACTGCTTTCACAAAAATATGATGTGCTATGCAACCCAAAAATATTGATTGAAAATTTGATTTTGCGGAAGATTCTCATGAATTGCATGCAGTGATACTGGGTTTATGTTTAATGTTTGTATTTTCTTGTCAGTTTGTTCAACTTGTTTAATAGCTTATTTAAAAGTTCTTACTACCTTTTGTAAGTCATAAAGGAATTGCTAAGCATGTATACACATTTCCTTTCTGGCAGAGAGATAAATGAGAAGATCGATACCATTCTCATATTTGTCCATTAAATATAAGCCAACAGCTGGTTAGCTTATCTTAGCTTAGTTTAGCTCAGCTCAAAGATTGGAAATGGGGAAACAGCCAGCCTGGCTGTGTCAAATTGTAAAACAAAATCTGCCAACCAGCTAAAGTTCACCGATTAATACGTTAATGACTACTTTTTGGTTCTGAGCAGTTGCCAGGCGACCACATTCAGCTGGATTCTCACAATATCACCAGATCACGAGAGAGAATCGCTGAATCACATATCACACAAAAATCCATCTTGTCAGGCTTCAAGTAATGCATTTGTGTCCGAACAACAGTGGACCGAACTAATCAGCATCGCTGTAACCACTGTAAGATCAAATGCTATCGCTACCACAATTACTCCTAGTGATAATACTAATAATAATATAGCCATATTATCTTTGATTCCATGATTGATCATTACTGGTGGTATTGTTTCCTATGGCTATGTGCTGTTTTCATTTTACAGTGTCTTTCAATTGATGTTAATAGATAGACCATGCAAAGTGTTAAAAGTATTATTCAAGCATCAGAAGGGAGAATTAAAATGCAATCCAAATTTAAATTAACAAGTCGGTAACGTTTTTGCTCAAACCAATCTTCGCACCTGTTAGATCATATGTTCAGTAGAGCAGACTACTGTATACATGCATGCAGTAGAAGCAGCCCACAGCCCCACGGGATGTTAGTTAGGAGTTCAACAATTTCATAGCTGTCGCCTGACATCTATATATACAGCATCTTCCCCACTGATTTCCTACACCACAAGGCCGAAATAGAGAGGGGAACACAGAGCTCTGTGACCAAGGGAGAGCGATTTGTTGGATGAGGTTTTCAGCTGGATGGGACAGCAAGGAGAGCCATGACTCACCAGCTGCCTCTCCAGACAGGCCATTCATTGGCTCCAGGCCTTCACCCTGTGCCATGTCAGAGGACATGGGTGACCTAGCCTCCAGTGTGTTCCTACATGACCAATGACAAACAGTCATTACAACCAGTTGCTCATGTCATGACATAAAAAAGGGCGTGGGTACACTACTTCTTAGATGAAGCAAGTGCACTTTCAGTTTGTAGTTGTTGTTTCTGTAGAAATACATTTACAATACAAAGGACGATTTTGTATTAATTCAAACAAGCAAGACACTGTAAACCAGCCTGTAGAAAATTAATAATATACTTACTCCTTGGAAACAAACACCAGTTTGGTTTTGATGTACTTTATGTAAGGACTGTCACCTGAAAGAGAATGAGTCATGAATGAATGTGTCATATTCATCCACAACACCATCATTATAGTGTAATTATGCCATGATTACTGCAAGGCAAAACACCATTCAAGTAGCATTACCAAAAACAGCAAATGGCATGTGAGCTGTGTTTCTGGCAAATTCGTTTTCAAAAAATATTAGTGGCAAGCTAAAGGGGTCAGCAAAAACACTTGGTGCCCTTACTTCCACTCCTCTCAGAGTAGTATTTTCCGAAAGCCTCGTCTTTAGGGATGTTGGGATATAGGTAGAGCAGAGGACTTTCTGGGATATTTTCTGCTTCTAAGATCTGGAAATTCCGGATGATTTCATGAAACGGGATCTGGCAGAGGTCAACTTTGGTGAAGGGTTGGACTGTCTTTACATCAGGCTCACCTACAAATAGACAGTGGTAAAAGTAAGTTTAACTTATCCAACAGAACACTTGTCTGTCTACAATGTAACAATATCAAAAGAAAAAAAAATTAAGAGTCATTTTGAAATAAAAATATCTCACCAGTTATGGTGGTGTCTACCCAGGAGAAGGTGATTCCTCCAATGACACTTTCACTGAAGCGCAACAAGAACGTGCCTCTTTGTTTCTTCTTCAGGAGGGACTTCTCTTTGCCTTTGCTCACAAAACCCATGATGAGGCTACAGTACAGATAAAAAGTCATACATAAAACAAGAAACTTCTCCCAATTCCCAGGAATTAAAAGGCATGGGGTAAACTGCTATGTATCAAACCAAGATTAGACTAAAACATACCCTTCCCTCCACAGGTCTTCAAGGTACGTCTTCACCATCACCAAGATGCCATCAAACCACACCCAGAAAGTGTCAGGAGTATTTTCCTGTAACAAAGGGTGTGGCATAGGTCATGAATTCACACATACAGTACATTCACTAACCATTTTAGGAATCTGACATGCACATTAGCACTAAACACCAAAAAAATTATGGGAATTCAGTCATTAGTTTTGCAGATATCTGGTCATAAATCAAAATATTGAACAAACTGACATAACATGATGGTGGCTCTAGAGGAATAAATCAAGGGATCACTAAAACAGCGACAATTCAGCTTGAGGGGTGACAGGAATGTTTGTACCAAAAGTAATGGCAATCCTTCCAGTTGTTGTTGCCATTTCACTCAAAACCCGAAATTCATGGTGACGCCAGATGGAATAGTCACCGGATAACCAAAGTTGAGATACTCCGAGTCGAGTTGTTAGGGTTAAGGTTAACCCCTCGACCCCAGGATTCAGTATTCTTACCTTGCTAAATTTTGACCAAGGTACTTTGTGGGTGTCGTAGTTCTGCTGCTTTCCTGGTGGGATAGAAAAAAGATGCATTATACAACTCTCATTCACTGACATCATCTATAATAAATCATGCATTTTTGTTGTATTGAGTTTTTTGTTTTTAATCTTTAAATGTAAAACCAATCAGTCTTAAAGATGCATTTTAGTAACTTGTGTCAAAATTGGATCTAAATTGGATGTAGAATTGGTGTTTCCTGACATTATGTCTGACTGACAGATGAATGAATTTGGCTCTTTTTATAGACAGAACTGCAAAAATAGGCAAAGACAAGCAACTGAAGCAGACCATAGAAGCAACATTTACCAAAGAGTCTGTGTGCAATCATTTCCAGCTGAGCCTCATTCAGACCACGTTTAGTGGCAGAGAGAAACTGCCAGCTTAACATCTCTCCAAACTGCAGCCAAGGGGCTGCAGGAGAGTTGGCGAAGAACAATACATCCTGGAAAACAGACCCATATTAACAAATATATACATAACTGATTTCCAATGCTTTCTTAGCACAGGTAAACTGCAAAATGCTACATGTTGTGTGTTAGTCATGGGGATCTCTCACCTTGGTGTCCAGACTGAGCAGGTTGAACCAGAGGACAGACGCCCAGGCGCTCTGCTGCTGGCTGGAGTTGGAGATGATGACCACCGGGAGGGAGGAAGCCTAGGTTGGGTGCCAAAAAACACAAACAACTTTTATTTAGGTCATATTTCCATTATCAAGACAATAAAAACAATAATATTATGCTTAATTTGTATATAGAGCACATGTAGTGTAATGGCATGTTTATAAAGCTAACCATGTTACAAGAAAAGAAGTAGAAGAAACTCCACCTGCAACTCAACCGACGAGCCTTTCAGTTCAAATACAGTGTCAAAGTAGATGATGTGCAGCTCCTCTGTAACACTGAGAGAAATCTATCAACACCAAAACACACACACACACACACACACACACACACACACACACACACACACAGACACACACACAATTATTTGGTTGTTCACATCTTCTTGAATTATGACTTACTGAGTTAAACTGTAAGCAAAGGTTGTATCTTCAGGACTGCCGAAGTCAACTCACATCACTGACTCCTTTGCCGCCACCTCCAGACTTCTGCTCCTTCAGAGTCTATGGACAAATAAGGTAAACGAAATTAGTCAAACAATAATATTACCACCTGCTGGAGACTACTTGATGTGTGTACTTGATAAAGTAAACAGTTAAGTATTACAGGATTTATCCTTCAGATGTCAAAATTGTATTAAAGGACTTATATCTAATTGTTGATACAAGTTTCCTCAGTTGTCATTTCATATTTTTTCTCTTTTCAAATCTTTATCACTCACAAGATGTCTGAAGTCTGCCACCATGCCTCCACTCTGGCTCTCTGCCATGTTCAAAGCCTTAATTTTGGTCCCCAGAACATTAAAACGCCGATATCTACAAACATACAGTACAAAGTTTAGTTAAAACAAATTCACAGTTCTTCTAAAATTAAGGGAAGCTAAAGTTATAAAAACAAATATTCACCCTTTGATCTGAGGAGCCTCCCTAATTTCAAGGGGTAGAAAAACAGAGCAGTGACCACTGGGGGGCAACAAAACATCATAATGTGTTTAAAGTCAAGAACTAAAGGCGGAATCTCACCTGTCCATAGATACATTCACTTTCATGGAGTGGTTCAGCTCAGGGAATTTAACAAGAAACCTGAAAAGATTATGTCAGGTGTAAGATTTTAGAACTATTTAGATACTAAACAGTAAAATATGAAAAACAGGAATATAGGAATGCTCTCAAGGTTATAACATAGAACAAAATAAGTGTGATGGATCAAAGTCACATTTGGGAAAAGAATAACAGAAGACTTTGCAGAAAAGCATTAATTTATCAAGATTCCCCTTATTATTCTCATATTAGTTAAGAACTGCTGTAATGTTTATGTAGTGAACTACAATCCACTACAGGTCAAGTGAACTGATGTTAGGTGGGTTTAGCTCCACTACAACCCTCTGTTATGATCTGTTTGTGTAGCTAAAAGTAAATTGTGCTCTTTCAAATGTCTTGGTTGCTTCTTGTCAGTGGCCTGACATGTACAACTATTATACTAATAACTGCATATTTATTTATGAAAAGTGATACTGATTATCACATTACAATGAAGGCATTGGTCAGAATGTACCGACTAGTCTATAGATGATGTTACAAATACTTAGCATTGTACGGTTGCCTGGAGTGGCACACTGACCTGGTCTTGACAGAGAACTGGATGTTTGTGCGGAGCACCAGGGGTCCTTTCCCCTGAGGCATGGACGGCTGAGTCTCAACCACAAAGGAACTTCAAGAAACGATAAAACAATGGTGTCAGGAAATTTCACAAGGGAATCATAAGAGAGCAAGAGAGTGAAAGGAAGGGTTTCCTAAAAGAGAGACCTTTTGAGTAAGTTTTTCAGAAGAGTATCTGCTCTCCTCTGCAATACAGGTTTTTGGGCCTTCACAGGGTCGTTGTCATAGGACACTTTTCCTACCAGCTCCTCCAGCTTACCAAGAAACTCCCGCACCTGGAACAGACACACTGCCACACAGGTGAACCTACAAAACAAGAAGAAATTAGCAAAAGTGATGATGTTCACACCAGTGTTAATTTCGTTAACGAAAACTATGACAATATATATTCATCAACAACCTTTGTTTCCATTACTAAAACGAGACAATGACGAGTTGCACCAACGTACTTAAACACTAACTGGGACTACATCAACATACAATATTGTTGACAAAAAACATGAGATAAAAACATATTTTCAAAAATTTAAACTTCAACAATAACTCTCTTTATTTTCATTGACAAAAAAGAGAAGACTGATTTTCTTTCAATGCAGCAGTTTTGTGTCCTGTGCTGTGTGCGTCACATTTTTTTTGCCGGTGCCGATAGTCTCTCATAACGAGACGGGTGGTTGCGTGTATGATGTAAATAACTCTGACCCAAGCATCACTAATTATTACAATTAGGAGGACTCAAAGTAACTGCAAAGCTGCATTCTTAATCATACAACCTGTGTTTTTAATCAGATAATGATAAGACAAAAACTTATGTGAAAAGTTAGACTAAAATGAAAAAATAATTGGTTTGGGCTAGACTAGATTGACTGAAATGTTCAATATAATCTGACAAAAGTAACACCAGTTCACACAAGTCTCAGAAAATGGAAAAAAGACCAACAAATGAAGACCAAAAATGTGATAATAGTGGTTGTGGGATTGGGGAAGTCTTAAATACAGCCTATAAAACAGCATGTTTTTCTCCAGACACAACGTGCTGGGCTCAGCGCAGCAGCAGCTCGCTGAAAAACATTTGCAACGTAGTGAGCCATTAGAAATAATAGGTTGCAGAGTGCAGTGGTGCTGTGTTAAGTCTGAAAGGTCTTCCACAGTAAATGCCAAAGATCAAAACTGATGTGGAACAGGTGGAGATGAACATACCACTTTTCTAGCTGATCCAGACAAACATTGTCTGGAGCGCCAATGCAAGCTTTCTGCTGCCTCCTCTGCCACTCCACCAGCTCCTTCTTCACCAATATGTCGATCAGGTCATCAGTTCTGTCTAGGCACTTACTTAGGTCTGACAGTGTGCTCTAAGAAGGTGATTTTATGAGACACAAATGTGTTATTTTTTTAATTAGGAAAAAAATTGGCCTGAAGAGATGGTGTTATGTAAAAAAAATGTATAACTCCATACCTTTCTACATTCATTCAGTCTGTTGACAAGTAACTGAAGAACTTTCATTTGTTCCTTCTTCACAGCCTCATCTACCACAGCTGTATAACCATTTCCACAGAGAGATCACAGTTTCCATAGAAGACAGAGAACAAGAGAGAACATGAAGCTGTGATTCATTTTATTACTCATTCTCAGAGAGCATTATCACAGTATGCAAATATAACCAGAACGTTTTAATTTGCTTACCTTCCATCTTGTGAGTTTGGTATTTAAAATCAAACTCGTCTTGCTGCTCCTCCAGACATAACATTGTATGTTCAATGCACTATATCCCAAAAGTCCAGTGGAGGGAAAAATGAATCAACTGTACTATCTTTCAACTACAAAGCACAACATAATGGCATAAAGCAACATAATCTGCACCTGCACTTCATTCTTGAGGCCAGCTATTTTACGTTCAAGGTCCCGTTGGCTGCTTGTCTCCATGGCTTCCGGCTCTACACACAAAAACTGGACCTGCAACAAAGCAAAGGAGTAGGAGGAGCAGGTATAGAGATTAAAGGTTTTTCAGATGTGATACTGAGTAATATTGCTGAAATGTAAAGAATAAGTGTGAAAGAAAGTGGCAGTTAAAACATATCACTGCTTGGTGGAAAACCGTTGCTTTGTAGCCCACACACTGAGTCCTGCTGTTTGTTTTTAGTACATGTGGTGCTTTCTAAATAACGACCAAAAACCATTTTTCAGAACTACTGAAAACAGATATAGAATGGAAATTCACAGTGGACACCTTCAACATATGCGTTATACTAACAAAAGCTTTAATTAAAGTTAGGAATTAAGTAACAGTACTGCAGACACACAGCACATCCACTTTTGATGACTGACCAAATGAGTAATTTGGGAAAAAACAGCCAAAACAATGTGACCATATGATAAAATGTTTGTTTGTAAAAAAAAAAAAAAAAAAAACAACAGGTGACAACTGCCCTTTTCTAGAAAAAAACACAGCAGCCCAACTGCATTATGGCAATATTTATGCCATTTGGATAGCGCTTTACCATGTGGTTATTTCATATAGAGCAGGGATCTTCAACAGGGGGTCTGGGACCCCTAAGGGGCCTTAGAGTCAATGCAGGGGGCCTCCAAATTAGTTTTTTTTCAAAAATTAAAAAGTCTTAACATGAATCTAAAATATTATCAAATATACATCCCCACTGATGATAGGGTTACTGGCCTATAGGTAAGGTAGTCACTAAGGTAGCCATCTACAGATACAGGTAATCCTAAAAAGTCACTGTGCCACATACACACAAACATGATTTATAAGAATTATGGCAACAATTTTTAGGCTATTTTAATAGCTTAATATTCTATACAAAAAAGGTATGTATAAAAGGTTTTAGGCCACGCTACATGTCATTTTAGGCCCAGTTTTATATGCAACTTCATTTTATACAATATATGAAGTAGGGGGTCCCTACTCCGTCTCTCTTTCAGTTAAGGGGTCCTAGGCTTAAAACACATTGAAGACCCCTGATATAGAGTATTTATTTATTGAATTATCAGAAAACATGCTATATCGTTTAAGAGTTATGAAATTACCTATATAAGATTTTGGCCATATTGCTTAGCCCTTATGTGTGTAATTGTTTTAATTTACATGCTGTTTTCATTAAATATTGTATGAGCAAGCAGGGTGTGTCAAGTTGATGAAATGTCGCTTCAACCTGTTCAGCCAGATCAGCACTCTGCAGAATTTCTTTCTCTTTTTCCAAAAACCACAGGATTGTGTTTGCCAAGGCACAAGGTTCATCCAGGTACTTCTGTCAGGGGAGACAGGTCAGATGGATATCAGAGTCAAAGTTAATTACTTAAAATGATCAGCACAGGCAGGAGCAAGAACACCTGGAATGTTGATTTAAAGGTGCCCTGCCATACAAAAACCGCTTTTACTTGCATTTTTTGAAATATGTTAGGTCCATATGTGTTTGTGTTATGTTGTGAATGTGAAAATTAACTGCTGCCTCCTCTGTCAGCTCTAGCCACTGACAAGAAATAAGAGGAGAAATTAGGCCAATTACAAAAGCTGGTCAGTCTCACATCATATTGCCTGAGCTCATAACTATTCATTAGCTCGCCCAGTTGCGCTAGGTAAAGGATTCTGACAGCCAGGCTCTCATTGGCTAGCTGTTAGCCAATCAGATTCAAACAGCTTAGCTTGTTGAATATTAATGAGAACTGGCAGAAATCGTCTTCCTGCAGGCTTTCTATACCACGCTAGAATGGCTTGAAACAATTTAACCAAGGCATTTTTTCCACAAATTTTTTTACAGAGTCCTTGTTAGAACTTCAGACATTACCACAAAGTAATGAAATACGTGTGGCAGGGCACCTTTAAAAAATATATATAAAAAATATTTATATTCAAGGTGGATTTCCAATTTAAAACAAAGATGTCCCACAACAGTTCTTTTGTTTTTCCACAAATCCCATCCAGACAAACCTGAAAGTTCTGTTTATAGCGTCTTATGTTGTGCTGCAGTAACAATGACTCCTCCTGAACAAATCGGCTATGTTGTATATCCAGATTCTCCAGCAGGACCTGGAATAGCACCATGGCAAAGTCATGGTCCCGTGCTGCTCGTTGCCTGAAAAACAAATGAACAAGATACAAATAGCTGAGTGTTTTACAAATTTTACTAATTTACTGTGATAATTGGATGATAAAAAAAGATGAGATTACCACTCCTGCTTCTCTATCCAGGCTGATAGGTAGTGCCGCACATCCATAGGCAAAGCATCCCTGTCATAGAGCTCATGTAACTGCTGTGTGTATGCAGCAGGCAACTGCCTCAGTCTGTCCCACTGAGCCATCCTTTGGTTGATCAGGGGAAACGCCAACATGCACACAAACAGAAAACCACAATAATTGCTAAACAGTATGAGGTCACTAAAAGCCACACCAAGAACTTTGTGCGTATCCACACTGAACGTTAACCTTCTGTAAACAGGGGCGTCTAGCACGCACTGCACGATCCAGCTGATAATACATACAGCAGACGCTGCAACGTAAAATTGCATTAATGTCCACAGTAATATTCTACAAATTCGTGAAATCGGGTACATTAACCAAAAAGAAGCGGGTTGTCGACCGGCGGTCCCTGACGGGGGTGACGCCGCACAGAGCTCCATAGAGCCGGGGATAAAAGCAGGCAAGCGGGGTTCAGATCTGAGCACCGGAACGAAACACCGATAGTATGATAATAACATCCAAAACACAAGATCTCAATGGTTTCTGTTACATGAGACACACTTTTAAAGTATAGCTATATATTTATAGATATCGTTTTTGATTTGGACGGCCCTTAAAAGACAGCGCCATTAGATTAAAATGTGACGGGTTCATACAAGTAGTCTGTAACGTTAATCGACAGTTGAAGGAGCAAAGTGCAACTCTCGAGATGGCCTGTAACAGCTACTATGCTATTTTGTGACATTTATTGACTGCAAATGGTGTTATTATGTTTTAACAAGCCATTGGAAGTTGAGACGGAATATACTTAATTTGTATGTTCGCCAAACTGTCAGTCAACAGCGCCAGACATGGCTGATCCATTAGTAACAACACATTTACTCACCTTACTTTATGCTGTCAGTCCAAATGCAATTTGAAATGTAGCTAGTTAACGTCAGTAACAACTGTTAGCTATTAACTGGTCATTTAAGACAGGCGCATAGCTCTTATTTCGAGCGTTACTAGCTAACGTTAGCTGTAGCTGCTGTTAGACGTTGGTAAAACAAAACAACTTCCAAAAGTAAGCAGACGTATCAATGTTATTTCCTTAATTTTTGTTTTCTCAATCATTGGATGTCTACTTATCCCTCCCAATTGGTTCTTCTGAAGATAACCATGGGCACCATTTTGGCTCTGACACAACTGCGGTTAAGGCAGTTAAGAGCCGAAATGTCCGCGTAAAGTAGCACAGTTTCCTCGTGAGCTCAGAGCTAACAGCTCATTGGTCGATACGGACACAGAACAGCACGCGCTGTTGGTACACTTTCACGTCAATCTGTAGCGAGGGGGAGTGGTGAGCAAAATAGAAACTGATGGCCCAATCTGAAACTTTCACGAGAAATGAGATTGTGAAAGTGATGCACTGGTTCCAAATCAACAAACAGTCAGAATAACAAACTACTATATAGTTTGATCTATGTCAATGCAGGATATTTGATACAGTGGTCTATTGAGTTAATATTTGTACGTACATCTCAATAACAAAAGATCGAGTAGGTACACCCTGGGCCCTATGCATAGGCAGTCCTGATGGGCCCCCATGTTCCTCAACACCCACCAAACCCCCAAACAAAATGTACACATGAATCTGTCGGCCTAGATGTTTATAGGGTAATAACTATTAACTGTAATGCTTAGAGTAGCCTGATAACACACATTTCAAACATCCTTTCTCAACATTCTCTAGCCTACTTTACTGTGGTTACTACTACATTTTGTTGGTTTTCTCTGTGCCTTTACTTGCCAGCCTGCTTACTATGGTGTCTCTCTGATTATCTGTTAATTTATCTGGCCATAGTCCTGGATCCTCTGGCAAAAACTGGTCTGCACTGCTCTACCTACTTTCCAGTTCCTCATTTCCACACTGTGCTCAGAGCAACACTCATGCTCCCTGCTGTCTTCACTCCCATCATCCTCAATCAGATGTTCTCTATCATCTTTCTCTATGAAGGATACATCTGATATTAACCTCTTATCCTAATTGTAACCTAATATAATAAAACACACTAAGATGTTAGTGTTACTTAACACCTTTCAGTCAAAATGGCTAAACATGGTTTGCTTTAATTTTGATATAAGCTTCCCTTGTTTCAAATCCCAAAAGGAGGATGAGGGGTCTGTTGCTCCCTGGTGGGACAGTTTCAGAAACTGAGGGCCATGTGTTTCACAATGTTAACATCTACTGAATCTGACATAACTATAATGTTGACATGATATGCATCTACCGATGAGCTACCTATGACACTGATTAGCCTATTATTGCTAATTATAGACATTATAGCCTATTAATTTAAAATTAAACATGTTTTAAATTAGGCTATTACAATGGCGTGTTATATGCAAACAGCATTGTTAGTGTAGTTTATTTATTTAGCCTTTACCTCAGATTACAAGTATAACCAAATTATCATTTGAAAGTGTATGTTCTGCTCTTTCAATGGGTTGTCTCAGTTTGTTTTTAGCACTAACAGTCACGGAGATATTCAAGCAGTTTAGCACCATGGATTTCGTTTTCTAGTTTGTGCTTACTTTGAAAAGAATCAGTTACCAATTGTTTCCACTCATTTTGTTTTCTCTCCTTCTCCTGTCTTTCCTTTCTTCTTTGGAAGCATGATTTGGCTTTCTTTGAGAAAGACATTTCTACAGCAGAAGTTTGCGCTCCACCAGACGCTCAACTGAACTAGCTAACATAAGCAAAATGCGTGCAGATGGACTAAACCATTTGGCGCATTAGCAAGGGGTGGGTGAGACCTTAGATAGTCTTTTTTGTATACAAAATGTAGTCAGTCAATCAACCAAGTTATTCAGCCAATACACTAACTTTACATTCCATCTGACATACATTATGAAATTTAATTAGGAAATGAAAATATCCAGGTGAAATAAAATATATTCCAGACTTTTCAAGGGCCCTCTCTCCCCTTGGGCCCTGGTAATCAGTATCGGTTTTACCCCCAGTCCGACGCCCCTGAGTAGGTTACTTGCTAAAAAGCAAGTACTTAGAAATTGTACTTCAGTAAATATAGGCTAGGCTACTTATTAATTATTTACCACCACTGCTACCAAATAGCCATTTCAAAAGATTTATGTGTGCAATGGGTATCAGTTCAATTAAATTAACAATTTAAAATAATAACCCTAGTGCTATTTTACTCTTTTTCCCACTCAGCTAATCGGCTCTTATTGGATATTACAATAATAACAGCAGCATTTAGTTTACTCATTCCTCCTTTCTTCATTCCAGCTCCCACTCTCCCCAGTAGGTGTCATACTTGCCACACCGTTACAGAAATAAGTTTGGATTCTGAAAATTAAAATTAATTATTAAAATCAGCCATGCAGAAACTGTGAAAGGAATTGTAGAAATTTTGGGTTCATGATTTTAAATTTGTCCACTACAACACCCCCCTCAAAATCATTCAAAAACTATGTTTCATGGCGAATGAAACATAATTGATTAATAGTTGATTTTAATCAACATTCCCTTTATTCATTTTTTTTTTTAAAACAAAAACTACTATATATCTGTGCTATGGATAGATGTGGAAAAGAAAAAAGGTTCAAAACTGAGGTTATCCCTCTAGACAAACACACGTTATCTAACATTATCAAATAGGTCATAGTGTAGCTCTTTTAATCAAATCAAATACCTTTCCACCCGGAAGCAGGCGTGTGTTCTGTACTGGGCTTGTCTGATTAAACGTCATTCAGCTTGATCCTTATCTCTTTCCATTAGATTTAGAGAGCTAATGTGATATGTTTTACCTACTGTATATTTTAGGTAGCTACTGACTTTGGTTTCATCAAGACCAATTTTATGAGAAATTAAGACTACTCTGCAATACAAACAATGAGTGTGTGAAAAACTACCACAATGACAGTCACTGTATACACACATATTGATTTAATATACAATTTATTGACATTTGAAGAAAAAAAGAATATAAAAAACAAAATTTAGTTCTCGGTCTAGTGTCCCTGCAATTAACACCAGAGGTGGGAATGTGACTCTGACCTGACAAAACATTATAATGGAAGAGAAGAAAACATCAAGAGTGAACAGAAGAACAACATTGGTTGGAAAGGAAAATGAAAGTCTTGAGGGATTGAAGGTTTAGTTTCCTGAGACCAGTTCTTCTTTAAAAATGTCTGCTTAATATTTGTTCAACTATCCGTTTTACACAAAAGCAGCTATTTTTCTACAAGGAAAAAGATTTTTAGTTTATGTTACGTTATGACCATACTCATTATATATATATATATATATATATATATATATATATATATATATATATATATATATATATATATATATATATAGAATTGAAATTGTTTACAATTAATGTGTAGTTTAATTAAGTTTTTTCTTTAACTGAATTTGCATTATATTTTAGGCTAATTAGTTTACAAAAATCACTGACATCATCTTCAATTAAGAATAATCATTGTGTCAAACTTTAATGTAGTTTGTGTGCGCAAACACAAATGAAAAAAGAAAAACAATTTTTCTCCTTTCAAAACTTGATAATTGCGTGAGTAATGCAAAAACGTGTAATCTTGTTTTCCAATTAATCTTAAGTCTAGTAAACCGATATGTTACTCTTCAAACATGTCAGTTAACAAACACTGATCCTGTTGTCATTGTTTGAAAAAAAGGTATAAACTAATCATAACAATATTTTTATCTAACGTTTCACAGCCTGATTTATTGATCCTTCTGTCTACTGGATGGTGATGATGCCCTCCTCCCAGCTGAACTGGTTCACCAGCACATCGTCTTCCTGCTTCATGGAGTTGAGCAGATACTTGACACCGGCTTTCACACCGGTCTTCATCCCTGCACCCAGCGCGTAGCCTGCCACCCCGGCAGTTCCCCCTGTGGCGACCATGAGAGCATCTGTGCCGAGGTCGACCGCACTGAGGATGGCTCTCTCCTTGGCTGTTTCAGAGCAGTTGACTGAAGCATAATACACAGCTGTTCCGAGGTTGTAGAGGGTGCTGACTGCAGGGATCCAATCCATCACGTTGTACACACGCTCCTCGCTTTTGTTGATGCAGCTCCTCTCGGGGCTTCGCTTCACCCGACGACCCGAAGCAGCGGAGGTCAAAAGGTGGTCCTCTGCGCTGCACTGATGGATCCAACATTCAGACACTGTGGATTCAGAGGGCAGGACGCGGCTGCCTTTCTTAAACACTGCCTGGTACTTCCCAGGTTTGAGTAGTGCACTGCTGGTCACACCAGCACACAGGGCTCCCAGTCTCTCGCAGGTGCCCACAGCCTCCTCTAGATCACCTGTGGCTCCTTCCACAGCTGTTCCTGCCAGTGTGGTTCCCCTCACCCTGGTCCAACCCTCACAATGCCCTTCCTGCTTGGAGGAACCTTCTCCCACCATGGCCAGCTGCTGGATGTTAAACATCACAGCCTCTATGTGGCGCCCTGCTTGATCCCTCCCTGAAGGCGATGCTGCTGATGCAGGTGCAGGCGTAGATGCAGACTTGCTCATCCTCCTCTCTATCAGACCCTCCACCTCCATCAGAAGCTCCTCCGTGTCCGCCACTCCCAGCAAGCTGTACAGCTTAAGCACCAGGGTCTGTGCCTCTTGTGGGCAGCCTGCCACCACCAACACAGGCACTAAAGAGAGACCCAGGAGCTCCTGGGGGAACATGGAGGATGATGGGTCGTCCACGGTGCTAGCAGACAGCAACTCCTCACAGCTGACGTTCCCCTGAATGTGGAGATGATCTTGAATCTGCCCCTGAAGGTTCGCCCTGAGGACTGACATTATATGATTGGCAGATCGAATAGGATCAGGTTTTTCTGCAGCTGAGCTACCGAGCTGGGTTTGGGATCCCAGAAGAGACTGATGATCCTGTTTGGCTGTCTCCTCTCCCCCTTCATTAAAGTCGGCTTCTGGAAGCGTAATGTTTCTCCGCGCAAGAGGAGGTGGGACCCTGCACAGAGCCTGTTCATTCAGCAGGAGCTGGAACACAATCAGCCACTTCAACTTGGAGTACATCTTTCCAGTCTTGTTGGAGCTTCCCCCCCCCCAAAGCTTCTACATTAAACACAGGAGAAAAGAAGAAGAAAAACGATCCAACAACATAAAAAATGAGTTCTCATTGTACTGTAAATTCTGCAGCCAAGTATGTTTGTCTTTACTTTCACACAGAGATTAATTGCCCAGTTTCGGCTAGAGACAGTTTTGTGGCTGCACCTGTTTCACTGCAGACTCTAAAAACATGTTAAATGACTCATTACTCTTATTCTGTAATGTTTCTAGTGTCACAATTAGTCAATTGTCTATGTTGTTTGATTTCAGAATTGTAATCCAGTCTGCCTGCAAAAAAAATTTAGTAAAATATACTTATTGAATAGCCTATTTTAAAATCTTGAGCAGGAACATTGATAAAAAACAGAGTTTGTCCATCTGTGACTTTAGTTATGAGTGAAAAAAATGACTGAAAAACTATTCCAGTGTCAAGATTATCACATTAAAGATAATTTTCTTTTAACAAACAAAAAATCTATATTTTAAAATGTTTTCAGCAAAAACAACGCATACCATTAGCCTCCACACTCAGCTTAACCTTTCTTTTTCTGTACTATAACAACTAAAAATAGAAATGTTCCACCCAAAACTCAAATGTCATTGCATATTTTGATCCTGTGGCAGCTGTGTTTCCAGCACCTACCTTAATAACAATCAGATGTGTAGTCCAGTGTAAGTGGAGTGTGTGACCAAGATGGCTTCAGCATGTAGGATGCTTTTTGTTTTCCTTTTTCCCCTTTCTTTTCCTCAAAACATGCATAGCAATCTTCTTTCTCTTTGCCTCCAATGAGAATCTCCTTCTTTACAGATGACATCCCACAGCCCTCCCTCTGTCTCATCTGTCTTTCAGCTCCCTCTTCTCTTTGGCCTCATTGCTCAACAGGGAGATCAGGGCTTGAATATTGATTCACGTGGGGAAAGTCCATGTGTTCTAAAGCAGTTTTGTTTGTCTGCCCTGCTATCCTCTCATCCCCCCATCCCTCTGCTCTCTCTCTCTCTCTCAGTCGGTAGGTTTTGTTTTTGACCCAAATACTTGAAAGAAATCTCCCCTCATGCCGTGAGCAAATTTATCTCTTACACAGTCAACACAAGTGAGAAAAACAGGGGGCTATCTGAAGTAAAGACTGAACTCATTCACAGAAATAGTAACTGGAATATACTGTAGGCTATACAAAACTCGACTTCAAAATGTATGAATTTTTGTTACTGCAGACCTGTTCACTCTATGTATTTTTACATCTAAACACATCACTTACCTGTACTAACTTTATTTACAAAAGAGCTTCTTTAGAATAGAATATAATAACATAATAATAATAAATTCGTTGTCTACTTTTTTGCATGAAAAAAGGCATACATTTGTCTTTGGTTTGCATGTGCAAAAAAAATGTACATTAAAACACATCATATCCAGACAGGACACGTTAAAACACATTTAAATAAAAACACAATACACAATAGAAGCTATGAGCACCAGGTACTCAATGGTAAGGACTGAATCAAGGTTGAATAAAAGTGCTGCGTGCAGAGGTAGCAGGCTGGCTTCAAGCAGTGGCCTTACTGATAAAGATATTGTATGGCAACTAGGACAAACATTGTTTTCTTTGCACAGAGGACTCTGTACCTTTGCCCTGAGGCATAAGTTATTTTATTCTCCGAAGCCCCATTTGCTCACACTGTAGAAACTGTTGGTAAAAGTCCATCTCTTTGGCAATCAGATCACCCAGAATGGCATGACTTTGCCCTGGAGCAGGCCGTAGCAGTCCTATGAAAACTATGTATCTATAACGAAAAAGTAAAGATTTCATGAATTAATAAAAACAGCCCCGTTTTCAGATTTGTAATCCATTGTTTTTTTTAATTAGCTCTAGAAGTAGGATACTTTTAAACATTGAAACACTAATGTGTCAGGTTATCTAAAAAGAAAATCAGAATTGCCAAATTGGAGATACGTGGCTTTCATTGGATAGCAATGATACACATCAGTGTCAGTTAGAAATGTGACCTAAAACTCACTGTTTTTATTCAGATCTAGATCTAATCATCCTATGTATTTTATATGTGCACTGAGGAGAACGCAGAAGTTGGAGTGACAATTTTATCCAATAAAAAGAATAGTGTAATTTTCATAAGCTTATAAAAAACACTAAAGACGTTCATATCTACAGAATTTCTTAAGCAGCATTCATGCTTTTTTTCTGTTTCTAGTTTTATTTGCTCTGTGACCATTACTTAAAGAATTTCACCATGTACTCCTCCTCAATCTTATCATACCTCCCTCCCTTTCACTTCCTTTCTATTCTCTTTCTTTTTTTCTTAAACACACACACACACACACACACACACACACACACACACACACACACACACACACACACACACACACACACACACACACACACACACACACGGCACTGAGTCCTTGTCTCAGTCCTGACAATTGTGTTACTATAATGCATAAAATTGGTGGTTTGCTGGTCAGGACTTTATTTTTTTTTGGCTGTGCCGATTGTCTCTCATACGGCAAAAAATCTACTTAAATCTGTGAAAACCTCTTACAGTTTGCCTAAGGCTTAAGCAAACTGTAAGAGGGTTTTCCCAGATTAAAGAAGTGTAAGGTATTTGTTTGAGGTGCTTAACCATAGACATAAAATAAAAAAAATGCTGCATTTGTGCTAAGTGTACTTCTCACGTCAGCGCATTCAAGGGGCTGAGACAGAAACATAACAAAATTCCAAACTGTATTCCTTTGGCTGCTTTCAAAACACAAGTGACACAGACATGAAGCAAGGTTAAAAGGTAATGAAAGTTTTCCTATCTGTCCTGTCTTACTGTGGCCAAGTCGAGTTTTCCAGGCTGCTCCTAAAGAACACTTCAGCTACAGAGGACTTTTAGTTTCCTAATAAAAGTCAGAGCTTCAAGGCAATCTGAAATGAACAAACAATAAAGAAGACAGAGAACACCTCTGCCATGCTAATTGCTGTCATGAACACAGTATGGGTTAGTACTTTAGGTATGAGTTGTTGCTTTGTGAGACCGAATGATTTATTGCTGTTCAAATATGACCTTATGAATAATAAATACAATATAAGTGGGTGCAATCAAACTTTTGATTATTTTTATATTTGTATTTATTTGTAGATAGAAAAGGTTAGGGGGAAGGCTTCTGCTTGTGCTTTCAGAGAGCGTGGGAGTAATTTGGCTCTCTTTGACGGTGTAGACAGAACAGCAATATCCGCTTGCAAGGGCGTACACGGATTCCAAGTCCAGTCCACTTACACATTATACGTTCAATTTCTACTAGGACACACACACACACACACACACACACACACACACACACACACTGTAGTTCAAGTGTTTTTGTTTGCATTTATTATGAGCAAAGTAAGTATAATGTATATGGACAAAGTATATGGTATATTAGAACCTTTAATGCATCCATCTTATAACCATTTGCCATGTTGTGTGACCTTGTGGCATATTGTTTATTTTAATGTTTATTTCATTACAAATAACCACCTGTGAAAAGATACATGACTTTTTTTTTAATTCTCATATTATCATTGCTTCCAAAAAATATGTTGCATCTTTCAGCTATTCGATTAGACTTATAAGAAAGATGCAAACTCTGTGCGTGTGTGCGTGTGTGTGTGTGTGTGTGTAGGGGTGTGATGGGGGTTTGGGTGGCGGGTGGAGCTCTAATTGGATTACAAATTAGCTTCAAGGACTATAATAATTGAGGTAGAGACGCCACTGAGTGAAAGACATATTTTGAGTCAGCATAGAGCTTCTTTGATCAGTAAGCTGTTCAACAGATCACTGGTTTATACTGCATCAGATCAAGATTTTTCAACACTGTGAACAGGTGAGACTTCATGTTGTTTTCATTCATTATTAATAGATTATTGTGATAAAGGAGCCTAATGACATTATGAGAGCTTACTCTGTTCATTCAGAGAAGACATAAAGATACTGTACCAGCCTATTTTCCGATTAAATGATGTGATTTGATTTTTGTCATATACAAGGCTAATTTTATGATTTATTGGATTATTGGATTACTGAATTAATTGATTAATTGACAAGTTTGGTTTCTAATCTTCACTACAAAACACCACATGCTGCATTTATGTTGGGCCATTATATTACTTATGTTTTATTGTATGGGTCCACTATTTCCTAATTGTAATTTCCTAATAATGTATTGATACTTAAATCCAGACTTAGAAACTAGACTCTTAAAAAACGTTTTAGTTTAGCAGTTGTTAATTTCCAGAGGAATTTCTTGAAAGGACTTATCCATTTAAACCCAAGTAACTATGTGTATTCATCATTCAGTTATTTTTTACAAACTTAAGTGTTTATATATTCTGAATTGTATGCTTGTCTTCAGACAAATTGCACATTTTTGCATGTTCAGCTTACCTGCTGTGAATTGACAAAAGAAAAATATTTTTAAGTCATTTAATTGAAATTAATTATTAGTAAGTTGACCAATTTAACACCATTTCTATTTTGCATAATAAGTGCCATGTTACTATTTCCAAAAACGTTAAGAAAATTATTAGGAAATTGGTAATGCGTTATGAGGGTACAAAACAAATGGTTAAAACTAATGTGTCATGATGAATACAGGACCATAAGTTCTTCTTGCTGACCATTTAGAAATAATCAAGTCAATATGAGTTTATTTGATTAGTTCACACTTGATAGACCATCAAATAATTATTTTTAAGTGTTAATTCACACTCACTTCTTACATTATTTCTATTCCACAAATTTGTCTGAAAGCCAGTTCTATCGAAAAGGCAACAGTACCTGTTCTTAGAGAAGTATGAAGCAGTTTTAATCAAGCTGGTAGTCAGATGCAAACATGTACATGTTGCTGCATGCATTAGTTACGTTATTAGGTGCCGAGCAGCGAAGCTGCGTGGACTGGACCCTATTGTTTTTGCCAGTATTATATGGGGCCAAGCAGTGAAGAAGAAAGAAATAAGAAATCCATGTTCCCATCATACACTGTAAATATTAACAGTCTATGGTTCCCATGCATAAAAACTCACCAAACTTTGCACACAAGTCAAGTCCTGTGCCAAACCTAATCAGTCCGATTTGTATGCTCTTGATGGTGGCACTACAGCAGTTATCTAACATTAAAAAATAAATAAATCTTTGAAGTTTAGGGAAAGAAATCACAACATTTAGAGGTCACTGTAAATTTAGTGTGAAACATTTCAGATTTTTATCTCAAATTGTTTTTGTTTTTTTTAATTGTGTCCTCATCTACACCATTGCACTCAATGCAAAACAGAGCATCTTTAAACATCAGTTTGATCATGTCATTGATCTTCGTGAAAATACATTCCAGGCATCTCTATGTTGTCTTAACTAAGTACACAACATCTCTGAATTATCTAGAGAGGAATGATTTTTTAACAGTAGTTTATAATCCTGCATTTTCATGCATTCCTGCCCATTGTCTATTCAATGCCCTGAGATGTCATCACCCAGATAATAGCTCCCCGAGATCAGCACCATTGTGCTTTGGACACCTTCCCTGTGTGTTTTAGTGGTTTATCAGCATCAACACACCTAGTTTGTGTCCTATCTTAACATGCCACTGTGTACTCTGGCATTATGCTTTGCGGATTGGAGACCGGTTTCTTAGAGCTTAGAGGAGCTGTAGCTCAACAAGGTTGATACTGGTTTTCAGTGTGAGAGTTAAGAGTTCAAGTTGTTTGTTTGCCATTTTTCTCCTCGTCTCCATCCACCGCCTTATTCTTTTCCTGCTCAAAATGCTCGGCCCGACCATTGCTATAACTATAATTTAAACGTGTAATGTATGGGCCCATAACAGTGTAATCAAAATGTGTTTTTTAGTTTAAAAGATTACCGTACACCTGGAGTCAAATCTGCTGTCATGGGCTTCACATTATTTTTGAAGGTAAAGTGTGACTGTTGCAACCACAGTTAAAGACATGTTTTAAATAAGTTTGATGGGATATACATGAAACCCTGTTGTGTTGGGCCTGCTTGCGAATGTAGCCTACGGTTACAGGGCACACAGTTAGCAGCCAGCTATTACAGCATCCCACAAAGTACATACAATCAAAAGGAGCCTTAGAATTCAACAGACGCAGTGCTCCAGATCCACAGTCAACAAAACATTTGTTTGCATTCAATGTAATTAAATGGAAAGCAAATAAATACTTTTATTTAATTTAGATGTATTAATTAAAGAGCATTAAGAGACAACCACATTTGTTGAAGGATAGGCTGTGATTGTTGCAGGCTGTTATGCTCTTTGAATGGATGACTTTAATCACAATTGCACTTGACATACTGGTTTAGTTATAGACATATAGACATAGTGAATGGTGGCTTTTAAACACTTAACATGCATTATATAGCTTATAATAGCTTGTGTGAGTAATCAGCGTGTAGCGCATATTCAGATCTAAAACATCAACTGGAAATGTCCCTTTGCTTTTAAGTTAATAGTTTAAAAACCGGTCACTAAACCGGTCAAGTGTCAGCTACGGAAAAGATACACTCCTGGCCACTAGTTGCTGCTATCACACTTATTAAAATGTTTGACCCAGTCCAAACAACTGTCCCAAATTTCTCTAAAACATGAAAATAAAGTATGTGACTATGGTAAAATCGTTTGCTATCAATGTTTAGTTGAAATTGGTCACAGAATAGTTGTACATGTTGATAAACCAACCTGGTAACGTGCAGGCTTTGTCTCGCTGTAAATCTGATTTACATTTCAGAGTGATGGAAAGAACTTCAAACTGCTGCACTCTTGCTTCATTGGTCGCTTTAGTCGTCCTCGTCTTATTTCCTGTGAGGTCTGGATGTAAGGAAGACACCTACAAATCACTGACAGAGGTAAGGCTACATACATCGACACGATATTTACAAAGTCAAGTGTGTTATGGCCTGATTTTTAAGGTCACTGTAGCAGATTTTTAGAACATTTTAAGCTAAAATGCACAATAATTAACAAACAGGCTAACAAATGATGTTTTGTCTTTCGGGCTAAGCCGGAGAGCTGTGTTCAAGAAGATGCGGAGTTGAAGAGATTTAAAAAGATAGACTATGACAGCTTTGTGGGTCTAATGGGAAGGAGAAGTGCTGCTCAACCAAACCGTGAGTTTTTTTTGTAGGAAACACCTCGTCCGACAGTACTCTCTCACTGACACGCGAGCTATTGTCGTCTAACGCCTAACTCTTTTTGCAGGCCACAGAAACACCCCGTTGTCAAGAAAAAGTATGAATTTCAAACCAGTATTTTTCTGTAATGACCTCACCTAATAGCTTTATGGCATTGTATTACATCTTTTGTTTATCTTGCGCAGGACACAAGGATCGCTTCCTCGCTGATCTGTTGGGGTGGAGAACAGGTGAGTGACTTCAGCAACACTGAGAGCAATTCTTTCAGCAAGCCACACAACATATGATTTACTTTACACTATTTCACTGTGTATTGTGCTGCTGTTTGTAAGAGAAACATACAGATATTGTGCATAGTTTTTTGTTTTTTTTAAATCGATACCAGAAATAAAAACCTGCCAGTATTACAAACCCGGTACCACACTTGAAGCTTGAGTTTCCCCTTCATATAGGATCAGATCTTGTAAAACTGGTTATATGTTTATTAGAATTGTTAGAACCTGCTATTTCCGTGTACATAACAGGAATAGCCCCGGAGTATTTACAGACAAGGCGTGGCCGATTTTTCAATCATGGGAGGCAGAGGTGAGGCCTTTTGATTATCCCCCCTAAAATTAAAAAAGAAAAAACAATCTGTGTTGCTGAATCTTTTGCTAACCTTGTTCTCTATCTCCTCAGGTTTTAAGGCTTTCTGTTGTGAGGATGTCACGCCCCCTCAACCTCAACAAAGGCTGTAAAACCTTAAGTCCTCACAGCTACTGTAACGAGAGGACAATGTATCAAAGTTATTTAACTACAGAGAGGTGAAGCCATATTAACCATGCATGAATGCTTTTCTACTGTCACTGGAAAATGTTCTGACGTAATAACTAATGTAAAACAAATGTACAATAAAATATGCATTTATTTATAGTGATTAAAGAACATTCACTGAAAACAACCCTGCACACTTGATCATGTATGCTCACAAACTCACACAATACTCATTTACACACTAAAATGTAACACCTCAATTTAGATGTCAAAACCAACATAAATACATTTCAGATATAAAAACAGTACACCTATCCCTTAGATACAATTTGAATGTTTGAGTAGATTGTCGAGGACTGGATGTATCACTGGCATCAGAAACCAGATGTGATGGTTATCAGCTGTGTTTGGGCCCGCAGGACTGATAGTAAGAATCTGCACTGAAGCCCTTTGCTGCTAAAATGTTTTACAAATTTAAATTATTTCAAAAGAAAACCATTCTATAAAACATGCTGATTTGGTTTAAACTGGACTTTTCCATTTTAATAGAAACAAAACAAACTGAACATTCTCTGTGCTCATGTACAGAAAGAAACGGAGTGTAAACATGTACAAAAGGCATTTTGATAGGCATTAGTTACCTCCTACATAGACATGTTGACATGTCATAGTAGGAAAAGCACAGGTGTGTTCAAAACCATTAATGATGGCTGCACTCCACTTAGGAGAGGCCCTGGTATTGTGCATGCTGACTGACTGAAATAACTTACTGGGACAGTTGATGGAATGGAGCCATCATTAAGGTTATCAGTTTCAGCTGTGCTTTTCCTACTATGACAAGTCAAAATGTCTGCTGTGAAAAAGCTCCATGTTTTACCTTGGAAAGTGGGAGGTTTAAGTGGTTAAAAAAAAAAAACAGCAATTATAACACTCAAAGTGTATTCAATTTTCACATAAACGACAAATAGGTTTAGTCTGAATCATCACAGAATCCTGCCTGAATCCTGAAGCCAGTTTCTCTATTTGGTAATTACCATCACCCACAAAATTATTTTTTTGTTGTTTGGTTTCAAAGTAGTACAGGAACTGTTAATACTTTTAAATATACACAATGTACAAAACAAAAAGGACTGGCCCACCCACAATTAAAAAAATTACACATTGTAGAAACTAAAATTGTATATTTAAAAATAAAACAAAAAAACACTGTGATTAACAAGTAATTTGCTGGCATGCCCAAAGGCCATCCTTATAACATTGGAAGGATTCAATAAAATTATACTTCATCTGAAAACATCACTCTCATCATGGTAATGTCACAGTGCAAAGTCATGTGTGCAGCTGATGGCTCATACAATCTCAAATTTACAAAAGGCACAAGCTGATGAGTCCATCGGGAGAGATGAGGGGAACTGTGAAGTGTGTGTGTGTATCCAGTGCCAATTGCAGGAAGCACGGGTAGAAGAAGCGTGCATTTCATTCCTATGAAAGATAGATATCTGATAAGGGTGTGACGAGATCTCGTTTTACGAGATCTCGCGAGATTAAAACGTGACGAGATTTCTCGTCGAGGTGAAAAGTTGTCTCGTGAGGCGATGTTAGGTCAGCGTGATGGAGCGTGAAATTACTATTGAAGATCCCCCTGCCACTTTTAAATCATTTGTGTGGCAACATTTTGGTTTTCCTGCGGAAATAATAAACGGCGAAAGAGTGACAGACAAGACAGGCATAATATGTAAACATTGTAGAAAAACATGCCGTATACCGCGGCTAACACGAGCACTATGCAAAAACACTTACAGCACCACCACAGCTCTCTACTAACTACTGCACCCGCGACGAAAACATTAAAAGGGCAAACAACTCTAAAAGCCTTTGCATCTCTGCCACCGGTAAGTGCAAGAGCCACGGCAATAACGAGGGACATAGGCGTTTTCATTGCAGCTGATATGAGGCCATTTTCTGTGGTGGAAAATGTTGGATTTCGGCGACTCCTCCACACACTGGAAACGAGGTACGTCATCCCATCACGCGCGCATTTAACTCGCACTGTAGTCCCAAACCTCTACAAAGAAGCCAAGGTCAGTTGAATAAAAAAACTATTTTCCATTCATATATTTCATCATTGAGGATTTCTTCAAATTTTTTTTAAAAATCTCGTCTCGTCTCGTTCTCGTGAACCCAATCTCGTGATGTGTCTCGTCTCGTGGAGTAAGTGTCTCGTCACACCCCTAATATCTGACTAACTGTTTTCCTTGTCTGGCTGAAGGTCAAACCACTAAAGACATTATCCAGATAAAACTAACACAAAGCTGCAGACAAACATCCTGAAAGTTTCCAGTTAACTCAACATACACACCAACTAAACAAATAAATGAGAAGCACCCAGACCACAAATATTGGCTTGTCCGTTTATCAGTGACGGATGTGACATCAGTCACATCCTTCATGGAAATCTTTGGCTGGACTGTATAGATTTAGTCTTTTGAACGTTTCATTTAAAGCATCATGGTCACATCAGTTTAAGTCTATTAGCCATAGGGAAACATGAATGCGTGGGATGTAGTTGCCCTTTCCCATCGTATTATTTAATTAAGGCTGCAAGATCACAGCTTAAATTGCCTTCACTTCCATAATGATGTTTATGTAGCTGAAACAATTGGTCAATTAATCAATTAAAATTATGACAAAATTAACTGGCAACTATTTTGATGATCCATAAATTGTCTTTTTTCCAATAATTCAAACATTACGTAGGTCCAGCTTCTCTCGAGCGGATTTGCGGCTTCTCTTTGTCTTAATTGATAATTTTTATGTTTTTTGACTGTTGGTCGGAAAAACAAAACGGTTTGAAGACTTTAGGAAATTACAACAGGCTTTTTTCATTAATAAAAAGAATAGTAAGTTGCAGCTCTTACTATTACTGAGAGACAGGAAATCAATCTTCTTAGAGCTACCACAGAATACAACCAAATAAAAAGAGATTCAGTCCGACACGGAACTTTACACTTGCCTGTATGTAAAACTGTGATATGCTCTAAAGAAATACATGTCACCTATAGACAAAAGAGGGGTTGTTTTCACCCTTAAACATTTTCCAAGGCCTACAGTCTGTGTGGAATGTAGTCAAACAACTCCAGCAAACAAAGAACTACCTCGCTGTAGAGAGTAAATAGATCAGGGTGTTTTGGTGGGTTTGCAATAGTCAAGAAAAGGATAAAACATTGGCAAAATCTTATTTAACTTTTCTCTGGAAAATACTTTCCCATAACAGGTCCATATGGATTAAGAAGGTGCTTTAGTTAGTTTACAAATGAACGCAGCCCACAGAAAGCTTTTTCTGACTTCCAAAGAAGACGTTGGGTTGTATAAACCACCTACAAACCTGAAAAACAAGGGTAATATTCTCTCTTTCCCTTAAGGCCAGTCTGGCAGTCACATTTCACATTAGTAACAGTCCTTCAGCAACACGCTTGTATGTGGGGACATTTTGAATCAAAGTGGGCAAAGCAAGCAAAGATTATCAGAATGATTAAGCAAACACACATAATACACATACTGCCTACCTAATGAGATCCTGTCCCTTCATGCACCCACAAAGTCATACTGTTATTTTCCAGCTGGAGCAGCAGGTGGGGGATCTGCATCTTGTCTCTTGTCAGTCCTGGACGGATCATTCCCCTCTACTTGCCCTTTCTCCTTAGAAGTCAGCTCTTTTTTTCCTTTCGTGGCATCGCTGGAACTTGACTGCTCAATATTGTAGCCCAGGGGGGTTGGTGGCTGGTAACGGTATCTGTATCCAAAGGCACGTAGGTGATATGTGTAGTACTCCATTAAATACATGTGTGAAGCGTCTACATAGTGGAATGACACCGACACGTCCGAGCAGCAGTTTGGACCCTGAGGAAAAACAGAGTATGTGGTTATGCAATACAGAGACCAAGTTTCACATTCGGAATGGGTGAACACATTTGTATATCTGTCACAAGATAATGTAAAACTAGATGCAAACTAGAATTACCGCCTTGCGATTTGTATGACTCCGGCAACCAATCAAGTTACAATTTATCTAAAGTTCTGTCCAGACTCATATGTAGTGAAGACTTTGAAGCAATTTAATAAAAAGTGTACTAAGTGTACGACGTACAATCACCATGGTTTCAAGGTAGGCACCCAAGATTAGTGTCACCAATTCAGTATCCGACCAAATGTGACCAGATGTGTGTCAGATCTATGCAGAGCACCGGAACGAGAACACAGGATTTACTCTCAGTGGTTTCTGTTACATGAGAAATACTTTCAAAGTACTAAGGTTTAAAAATACAAAAATATACAGAACTTAAGGATCGTAGCCCCACCGGGTGTAAAAGTCACGTCATGCCACTGACCGCCTGTGTGAAACCAATCTCTTCACCGTGCCATGTTGTAAATTCAGATGGATTTTCGTTTTGAAAAGTGATCCAAGGATATCGTTCGCTGCTGCAGTTGTCTTTATAGTTGTGGTGCGGACTGCGCCATTCACTTGAGTTAGAACGATCTTTAAAATCGTTATAGTTATCGTTCTTGGCGTTAGTGTTAATTTTGTCCCCTATTTTTTATTTAGTCTTAGTCTTGTGCAAAATGTCCTTGTTAGTTTTAGTCATATTTAGTCTTTCACATCTTTTTTTGTTAGTCAAGTTTTAGTCGACTAAAAGTCTCGTCATTTTAGTCTAGTTTTAGTCAAAACATTTTAGTCTTTTTTTCAATGAGATTATTTCTGATAACCATTTCAGTCAAATAGTTTTATAAAAATAAATTATATAAAGTTATATAAATATTGAGCCTCTTCCTTATTTCACCAGTACATTCTTGTTAAACGACAAAAAAAACCACTGAATGGGAAAATGGTATTTTACAATAACATTTAACGCAGCACAAGGCTGGCGAGGAGAGTTTGAAGTGAACGCAACATATGTGTTGTTTTTCAGACAACGGCAGCTGCAGACTGTCATACAGTCAGGTCCATAAATATTGGGACATCGACACAAATCTAATCTTTTTGGCTCTATACACCACCACAATGGATTTGAAATGAAACTAACACGATGTGCTTTAACTGCAGACTTTCAGCTGTAATTTGAGGGTATTTACATCCAAATCAGGTGAACAGTGTAGGAATTACAACAGTTTGTATATGTGCCTCCCACTTTTAAAAGTACCAAAAGTAATGGGACAGGTTAACAATCATAAATCAAACTTTCACTTTTTAATACTAATTACAGCCTGAAGTCTGGAACGCATAGACATTATCAGACGCTGAGTTTCATCCCTGGTGATGCTCTGCCAGGCCTCTACTGCAACTGTCTTCAGTTCCTGCTTGTTCTTGGGTAGGGCTAGGTATCGTTCAGAATCTTTCGATCCGGTGCCAATTTCGATACCTCAGTTTCGATACCGATTCCTAACGATACTTTTTTCGATACCATACGTTTTAAAATCCATTTCAACATCAACAAAAATACATTAAACACAAAGCTTTTATTTTCCACCTTAATTGTGAATCAAAATTAAAAAAATTCTGATAACACTGCTCACTCAGAGTAACATTATTAAAAGTGCCTTCCCTTACAAGCTCAGCCTGTCAGTCAGTCATCAGGGCAGAGAAACCTCCGTTGTGGCTGCTTGTAAGAGGAAGTGTAACGTTAACAGCACCGCGTCCGCTTTCGGCTCGCCATTAATATCATATCGCGGCAAACGCTGTCTGCGTGAAGTTTTAAAAAAACTGTAACCACACTTGAAACCAACCGTGACTCTCGGTGACTTCAACAAAACTGCAGACAGTTTACTCGGTCCGAACCTCTCCGTGTGTGTGTGTGTGCGTGTGTGTGTGTGTGTGTGTGTCGGAGCTCCGCTCTGTGTCAATATGCAGAGGACAGATAAGCTTGCGCTTACACGCTCAGACGCTTTTGGAACCGAAATTTGGCACAGAAAGATATAGAATTTTTTGATACACATACCATAAAAGTATCGACGTTCGGTACCCAGCCCTATTCTTGCGGCATTTTCCCTTCCGTTTTGTCTTCAGCAAGTGAAATGCATGCTCAATCGGATTCAGGTCAGGTGATTGACTTGGCCATTGCATAACATTCCACTACTTTCCCTTAAAAAACTCTTTGGTTGCTTTCGCAGTATGCTTTGGGTCCATTGTCCATCTGCACTGTGAAGCGCCGTCCAATCAGTTCTGAAGCATTTGGCTGAATATGAGTAGATAATATTGCCCGAAACACTTCAGAATTCATCCTGCTGCTTTTGTCAGCAGTCACATCATCAATAAATACAAGAGAACCAGTTCCATTGGCAGCCATACCACCATGCTTCACTGATGAGGTGGTATGCTTTGGATCATGAGCAGTTCCTTTCCTTCTCCATACTCTTCTCTTCCCATCACTCTGGTACAAGTTGATCTTGGGTCTCATCTGTCCATAGGATGTTGTTCCAGAACTGTGAAGGCTTTTTTAGATGTTGTTTGGCAAACTCTAATCTGGCCTTCCTGTCTTTGAGACTCACCAATGGTTTACATCTTGTGGTGAACCCTCTGTATTCACTCTGGTGAAGTCTTCTTTTGATTGTTGACTTTGACACACATACACCTACAGTGGGGGAAATAAGTATTTGACCCCTTGCTGATTTTGCAGGTTTGCCCACTTACAAAGAATGCAAAAATCTACAATTCAACTCTCAATATGAGATCCAAAGAGCTGTCCATATCAGTGAAGCAAGCAATCAAAAACAAAACAAACCCATCAGAGAGATAGCAAAAACATTAGGTGTGGCTAAATCAACTGTTTGGAACATTCTTAAAAAGAAAGAACGCACCGGTGAGCTCAGCAACACCAAAAGACCTGGAAGACCACGGAAAACAACTGTGGTGGATGACCGAAGAATTCTTTCCCTGGTGAAGAAAACACCCTTCACAACAGTTGGCCAGATCAAGAACAGTCTCCAGGAGGTACAGTGGGGGAAATAAGTATTTGACCCCTTGCTGATTTTGCAGGTTTGCCCACTTACAAAGAATGCAAAAATCTACAATTTTAATCATATGTACATTCTAACAGTGAAAGACAGAATCCCAAAGAAAATTCCAGAAAATCACATCATATGAATTTATTAAAATTGATAACCATCTGATGAGGAAAAACAAGTATTTGACCCCCTGGACAAACAGCAAGTATTCTGGCTCCTACAAGCCAGTTAGTCTTTCTTTAAGACACAGCCCCAATCCGAACCAATTGTCTACATGAAATACACCTGCCTCACCTCGTTACCTGTATAAAAGACACCTGTCAACACCCAAACAACCAGCATCCAACATCACCACCATGGGCAAGACCAAAGAGCTTTCTACGGACATCAGGGACAAGATTGTTGATCTGCACAAGGCTGGGATGGGCTACAAGAGAATCGGAAAGCAACTTGGAGAGAAAAGATCAACTGTCGGTGCAGTTATCAGGAAATGGAAGAAGCACCACACCACCGCCAACCTCCCTCGGTCTGGGCCTCCACACAAGATCTTGCCTCGTGGGGTGTCCCTGATCATGCGAACGGTGAGGAATCATCCCAAAACTACAAGGGGGGAACTGATGAATCAACTGAAGGCAGCTGGGACCACAGTTACAAAAGAAACGGTTGGTAACACACTACGCCGTCATGGATTGAAATCCTGCAGCGCACGCAAGGTCCCCCTGCTCAAGAAGAAACATGTACAGGCCCGCATGAAGTTCGCCATTCACCACCTGGACGACTCAGAAGAGGCCTGGAAGAAGGTGATGTGGTCAGATGAGACCAAAATAGAACTTTTTGGCCTCAACTCAACTCGTCGTGTTTGGAGGGCAAAGAACACCGAGTACAACCCAAAGAACACCATCCCCACCGTCAAGCATGGTGGTGGCAACATCATGCTTTGGGGTGCTTTTCAGCCAAGGGACGGGACAACTCCATCGTATTGAGGGGAGGATGGACGGGGCCATGTATCGTGGAATTCTGGACCAACATCTCCTTCCCTCAGTGAGAGAGCTGAAGATGGGTCGAGGATGGGTGTTTCAGCACGACAACGACCCTAAGCACACCGCCAAAGCAACAAAAGAGTGGCTGAAGAAGAAGCACATCAAGGTTCTGGAGTGGCCTAGCCAGTCTCCAGACCTGAATCCGATTGAAAATCTTTGGAGGGAGCTTAAAATTTGAGTTGCCAGGCGACAACCTCGGAACCTGAATGATTTGGAGTGGGCCAACATCCCTGCCGAAATGTGCACAAACCTTGTCACCAACTATAAAAACCGTTTGACATCTGTGCTGGCCAATAATGGCTTTTCTACAAAATATTAACATGCTGTTTGTCCAGGGGGTCAAATACTTGTTTTTCCTCATCAGATGGTTATCAATTTTAATAAATTCATATGATGTGATTTTCTGGAATTTTCTTTGGGATTCTGTCTTTCACTGTTAGAATGTACATATGATTAAAATTGTAGATTTTTGCATTCTTTGTAAGTGGGCAAACCTGCAAAATCAGCAAGGGGTCAAATACTTATTTCCCCCACTGTACCTCCTGGAGACTGTTCTTGATCTGGCCAACTGTTGTGAAGGGTGTTTTCTTCACCAGGGAAAGAATTCTTCGGTCATCCACCACAGTTGTTTTCCGTGGTCTTCCAGGTCTTTTGGTGTTGCTGAGCTCACCGGTGCGTTCTTTCTTTTTAAGAATGTTCCAAACAGTTGATTTAGCCACACCTAATGTTTTTGCTATCTCTCTGATGGGTTTGTTTTGTTTTTGATTGCTTGCTTCACGGATAGGGACAGCTCTTTGGATCTCATATTGAGAGTTGACAGCAAGAGATTCCAAATGTAAATAGCACACTTGAAATGAACTCTGGACCTTTTATCTGCTCCTTGTAAATGGGATAATGAGGGACTAACACACACCTGGCCATGGAACAGCTGAGCAGCCAATTGTCCCATTACTTTTGGTCCCTTAAAAAGTGGGAGGCACATATACAAACTGTTGTAATTCCTACATCGTTCACCTGATTTGGATGTAAATACCCTCAAATTAAAGCTGAAAGTCTGCAGTTAAAGCACATCTTGTTCATTTCATTTCAAATCCATTGTGGTGGTGTATAGAGCCAAAAAGATTAGAATTGTGTCGATGTCCCAATATTTATGGACTTCACTGTACGTCCCCCTGTTGGAATCCTACACAGTTAAATACAGACAAACTTTTACACCGTTTAGCTGTCAGCATTTTAACCAGGTTTACTCCAGCTGCTAGCTAACGGTAGGCTAACGTTACCTGCTGCCAAGTGTAGTATTAACTAGTGTCCCGTGCAGCGATGTTTCGGTTGCCTCTAACATCCGTTTAGGAGCATCAGAGAGAAGCATAGGCATTTAAGTGGCACCGAAATCCGCGTTGCTATTCGGTCTGGTAGGTGCCGTAGCACCAGGTCTCGGTACCCAACCCTATTAACAGCTGAATATTCTATCTCATGATGGAAAAGTAGAGACGATTGTAGACGAAAATGAAGAGAGATTTTATCTTAATTTTTATTTTATGCAAAACATTTTAGTCTCGTCTTTTTCGCCAACAATAATGCATGTTAATTTAGTCTTAGTCAGCGTTCTCGTCATCGTCTCGTCTTAGTCATGGAAAAAAAAAGGTCGTTGACGATCATATTTACTCTCGTCTCGTCTGACGAAATTAACACTACTTGGTGTGGACGGTCCTGATGGTGCTGAATAATACCCAGAAAAGTGTTTTGCAAACATCGTTCAAAATCGAATCAGTTCATCCTTGAGTCCAAGTGGATGCTTGTCCAAAATTTGAAGAAACTCCCTCCAGGGGCTCTTGAGATATCGCGGACAACCCAAAAACATAATGCTAGAGCCGGCGCAGAGGCAAGAAAAATGCCAAGGAGAAAGAAAATCGAGCAAAAACACTGCGATGGACCTGTGGAGTGGGGGTGGGCGCACAACCGGGCATTCAAATGTGATCAATAGAAAAAAACAACAACAACAACAATAGATTAAAGCAGAGAGAGAGAGAGAGAGAGAGAGAGAGAGAGAGAGAGAGAGAGAGAGAGAGAGAGAGAGAGAGAGAGAGCAGCAAAACTAGCAGTTCACTGGCTAATATGAGAGTTAGCGAATAGCATAGAAGCAGAGAAAGTCCATAAAGTTTGCTGCACTTGCCTCTGAGATGGGGTAGTAGCAGTAGCTCCAATACCAGAAGCTCTTGGGAAACTTTGCAGTAAGGTGCTGCTCGGGGATAAATGGGTGAAATGTCTCCCTGTGCACAGTGTCTCTGGAGTCCCCTGCCAGCACCCCAACTTTCTCCATGCACTGCCCCATTGCCAGGTCCTCTACAGAGGTCGTGTGAGTGCAAAGTTTGTTTTTAAATCCCTCTACAAATCGCCGCAGAGCCTCTCTGCTCAACACATAGCCCGCACCGCCACTCATGTAGCCCTGCTTGGTGTAGGGCTTGAATCTTCGGCCAAAATAAATTGGCTCGTCCGGCGTGTGATTCGAAAGAACCCAGCGCAGGTTGTCTACGATTACGTAGGTGTCGTCATCTGCCTTGAGAAACCAATCCGCCTCATTGGCATGATGTTCGTAGGCATAATGGAAGGCCCGGATCGTTTTCCAGTACAGCTGGTCCCGACCCTCCTTTGTACCTAAGCCCACCGTAGGGAAGTCAGGGTCATCCACAGAGCTCATGAAGACCACAACATTGCAGTGGCGACTCCACGTGGACTTTACATGCCGAGCCTTCTTCTCCAGGTTGTTGGGTCCAGTCATCACCCAGCAAAGAATACGCACCTTTTTGTATAGTTCGTCAGCCATGCCGCTATCCTCACCTAGTGAGGAGATATAAACATTAATAATCACATTTTATACAATACTCTTTATATACAAAAAGTGTGACAATATCCCATATAAAATACAGTATA